>NW_015387934.1:11357-42619 GCF_001527695.2 Protobothrops mucrosquamatus | reverse complement strand
ATAAAAACCCAACTATGGTCTTAACCACATCCAGCCTCCAGGAATCATACCTAGTTGACTAAATACTACTGTCCCTTCCTACATAAGGATGGCCTTGTCAAAACCATCATCAGTAATCCAGTCAAAGCCATCATTACACAATTCCTATTCCCACCCTATTTTACTTCAAGGCTACACCAACATCTTTGCACCAGTTTTGGGCAGCCATTCCTGGGTCAGCAAACATGAAGGCCATTACCACAGCAGTCACCGAACTCCTGTGGCGAAGGCACCTTCGCTTCTCCTGATGGACGGGGCCTCAGCATCTCGCCGACTGCATTCATCCCATGCCGACTGGCTGAACCTTCCTGCTTTATCTCCATGGCAATCTGTGTGGGCAGCGACACGCCATACAGGAAACTGCTGCTGGTGATTCCAGGAAGAGTGTCTTGATTGGCCTGCTTAACACGCACGTTATTAAGGCCCGGCTCTCGGTTCCCCTTGGAGAGGAGAGCAGAAGAGTTCATCTCAACCGAAGGGTTGGGATCCCTGATAGAGTCCTCTGGTGGCCTAAGAACAAGAGGAAACCGCACATGATTTCATGTTTATTCTAAGTTGGTAGAATGAACTATTTAATACAACAATGAGGCTCAAAATATTGGAAGCATGCTGTAAATTCAGAGATGGGTTGTTGAGCATCAGTCAATTGCTAAAGACATATAATAAAACTGTCTTCCTGTCCTGCTTATGAACTTCCAAGAGGTAGTTGGTTGGCCACTCTAAGAAAGCAAAATCCTGGTCTGGGTGGAGTTTTGGCTTTATCTAGCTGAGCTCTTCTTATCTTCTTAAAGAAGAAGACCTTCAACTTAACTCTCTCACACCCACAATCTGGACTAGCAACACGCTCTCTGCCTGTATAATAAACATATATAGCATATATACAGTATATACTATGTGCGTGTGTGTGTGTGTGTGTGTGGAGAGAGAGAGAGAGAGAGAGAGAGAGAGAGAGAGAGAGAGAGAGAGAGAGAGAGAGAGAGAGCATATATATATACACATACCTCAAATTACAATTACAATGTCTAAAAGATGTTAATGAAGGAATGACAGATGTGGAAGACAGAGAAAGCATTGAAATTTAAACTATAAATGACAGACCAAGAGAAAAAATTGGAAAAAATACACTTTGCTGAATATACAAAAGAAACTGGCTGGATTAGCATCTTTCAACCCATTTACTTTATCACCTTATTTCCTGGTGCAAAGGAAACAAGAGGTGAATGACAGCAAATGAAATTACTAGGGAATGTTAAAATGATGAAGGACAGCAAAAACAAGGAAGAAAGGGAGCGAAGACAGAAAAGAAAGCACTATAGTTCCTTCTTCTAGGTAGCACTGAAGCCATGAAATCTCAATCCAGTTGCTCACTAGGCAAAGTTCCATCCTAAATAGGAAGTATTTATAGCCCTTCTGTCAGGCTTTTCATCAGCCATGGCTATAAATCTCAGTTCTCCAGATACTTAACTCCTTATTCAGACTTGCTTTTCTCAGCAGAGGCTCATGGCTATGACTTGGCAAGATTAGTTTATTGCTGACAGGAATGAAGACAGGAGATTTGCCTACTGCAATACGCAGAGGTCAAAGCCTATATATAGGTTTAAACTCCAGGGTTTAAATTGTAGGCTTTTCCCTCCCATCTTTCCAAATCAATGGATACCTGGCTGCTCTGCTGATGGCTTTGAAAGGCACCTAATCTATGCTGACATATTAGATCTCTCTAGCCTGGAACTGCTGATCCCTACTTCATCAGCATCTTTCCTGATCCCTTCCCAGTCAGGGTCAGCCAATGGCTGGCCTCAATCACTCAAGAACACTCAATACATTTTGTCAGTGTATATCTACCGTGTTTCCCCCCAAAAAAGACCCTGTCTTATATTATTTTTGCTTCCAAAAGAGGCATTAGGTCTTAATTTTGGGGGTGTCTTATATTTTTCATGACACGTGCCTCACCTCGCCGCGGGGGCACCAACAACCCCATTCACCAGCCCATGTGGCTGCCGGTCCAATTCTGCTGCGGCTGCTCGCAGCAGGAGGCCACACGGCACATCGCGCTGTGTCTGAATTTTGTGCTCATGACCATGGGGATGCTGCAATGGTCATAACTGTAAACACAGTCATAAGTCACTTTTTTCAGTGTCATTGTAATTTTAAATGGATACTAAACAAATGGCTGTAAGTCAAGGACTACCTCTACTCCATAAGCCCAATTTTCCGGGTTCATATGAATTGCTACTGACTGCTTTCACTGAGACAGTGTTTGTTGGACTAGAGTCCTGAACTGCATAAAAGATAAGTAATATGAAAACTACATCATTAACCCTAATTACACTTTTATATCATGATTAATGATGTGATATTAAGAAATACAACTGGCTCCCATTCCTTTCCCTCCAGCAGAGCCACAATGCAGAAATTCCCCAAATACTCTTTTAAAATTGAACAAGGTCCAGAACAGACAGATCAAAGAGGTCCTTCCTCTTTTTGGGGATCGATGGTACCAGTTAAATCCATTGAAACCAAAGAGTGTTTGATCATGAAAAGAGATTAACAGAAATAAAGCCCACCCTCAGATTACATCTTAGCTCTTGAAAACAAAAAAATCAGTTTTAACATGTGGGTCAAATCCATGTCAGACAACATGTCTGAATTGCAGTTTAGACCTGTTGTCTGACAGGGATTTGACCCACAGAAAAATAGAAGCTGGAAGTTCTAATTCTATCATCACAATTGCACCAAAACAGGGCAGAAAGGTGTCAAGGTAACAGTTTAATAGCTAAACAGCTTATGTAATGATGTAATGGAATATAAGGTGGATGATGCAATGATAGGAATGACTCAGCAGGGTCTGTTTCTCTTTATGAGCCTGAGTATAAAAGGGAAGGCTTTTGCTGGCGTGTCTCTTTCTCGTCCATTTCCTGCTGTAACTGCTGTGTGTTGGAGATTGCTATATTAACATGTGTGTGTATATTGTTCCTGGTGCATGATATTGTAGATAGTGAAAGATAAACCACCATTTAATATAGACCACTGTTTACTGTGTTTACTCCTGGGTTATCTCAGCACGATAAGACTGCATGCTCTGACATGGTGATGGTAACCCTGAGTGCAGTCTTTACAAGGCAGTACTTTTTATTTGCCTATCATGGATTAGCACAACCAAAATGATCAACATGAAGCAACTGACCAAATACAAGGGAGTCCAAAAGAAAAAAAATCCCAAACACCTCAATCTTACCTTTTTATCCTGAAACGCATGTTGTGGCTATGCTCTAATATGGCCATCAGGGACTTTGCATCGTATTCAATGGGTTTCCTGAACGTGAGTCCATCGGGTAACCCAACCACCGTTAACCAGCCAGGCTCTTTCAAGAACTTCTCATATGGCAGTGGAATCACACTGCTCTTCCCCAAGGCCTCACCTGGACAATGTGGAAGAACAATAAACTTTGAAAAACATACAAATAGGTGTTGGCCACAAGGTATCCCTTGGTTCTGTCTGTCACATTGTGCTGCTGTCATGGAAAAGAAATTGGGCTGTGCTACCCAAAAGGGAGCATATCAAATGTTTGTAAGAGCCTTCCCCAAATCTCCCGATGCATCCATTTTGAATCCAAAAATTTCCCAGCCAGCACTACCATTGCTAAGAATTCTGGGATTTGAAGTCCACATATCTGGAGGACACTCAAGTTGGGAAACGGTGCTTTATAATGCTCTCCATTCCTCTAGATTAGTGTTACTCGACCTTCTCAACTTTAAGTTATGTGGACTTCAACTCCCAGAATTCCCCAGCCAGCTTGTTAGCTGGAGAATTCTTGGAATTAAAGTCTCCACAGTTTAAAGTTGGTGAAGTTGAGAAACACTGCGGTGGATTTAGGCATATATTCTCTGCAGCAAAACTTAGGCAGAGATGCCAATGGCAAGTAAAGATTTTATGCTGCAACCAAAGTTGGTACCAATCAGACCTCCAAATATGGACGTGTATGCAATAAAAATGGCATTGTCTATAGACAAGGAGAGAGAGAGAGAGCAGAAATTTTGGGGACTCACTAAGTTTTGGAGAAGTATACCCCTCACTTCTAAAAACAGGGCAAAACACACAACAAATGTTTACAGTCAGTGAGGGTGGGCAACAGAGAAAGGAAATGAAAAACAATCAAATGGATTGTTCAGAAAATAACATTTATGTATTTATTTATTTATTTATTTATTTGTGGCATTATTTATTTATGAGATTATTTATTTATGGAATTGATAAGGCCACCTAATGCAAACAATGTGACTCTGGGTGGTGTGCAGCATGCCTAGATGGCTGGCATAAAACCACTCAACTGCAAAAATACTAGCAGTAAAAACAAATAATTGGAATAAGAGTGGTAGCAGTAATAGGAATACTTAATGATGAAGCTGCTATATAGGGCACTAAGATCTCAAAGTTGGAACATTCGTAGCTGTCTTACTTTCTACACCAGCTTTCCTAACCTGTGGCCTTCAGGTGAATACAAAATCTAACACCCAGGACTCTCAGGTAGCACGTTTAACTTCTAGCCATCTAAGTACACTCAACAGTAGGGATATTTGGATTTGTAATTCAACTATATCCAGAGGTTTGGATGTTTCCCATCCTTCCATAAAGCCTTCTGACTTTGGCCTAGTTCATTCACTCATTCTTTGAATAAAGGTTAAGATGTCATCACCGTGCCTTAAAGGAATTACTTTCCTAAAGAGGAAACAACCACTATTTCCCAGCCTAATGGCTTGTCAGTTTCCCATCTGTTAAATCCAACCCTTTGGATCTTCCATCCTCCCAGCCATACAAGTAAGGAATTGGCCAAAAGGTCCCCAAAACCACTTGGCAAACCAAATTCCCAAGGGAAATCAAGGCTATTCCTTACTATAAAGCACATCAAAGACTTCTTCTACCATCTTCCTGAGGAGATAAACATCTGATCCCTGATCTGGGGAGATCCGAGGAATTGTCCGACCAAAATCTTTTGCCTTCTTCTGGCCGTCCAGATCATGCTCTTTGCTCTGCTGGACTTCTGCCGGCAGGGACATAGCAGGAGATAGAGAGAAAAGGAGATGCTGTGTTATTATTAGTTAATTCTTCAGTTTTAGAGCAGAGTTGTATTTATGATAGACATATGCAAAACACAGAACCCCCTATTTGATACTCTATGAGATTGGATGATACCCTATGACAGTGGTGGTGAATCTATGGCACACGTGCCAGAGGCGGCACTCAGAGCCCTCTCTGTGGACACCTGCGCCGTTGCCCCAGCAGAGTTCACCAGAGTAGTGAGCATGTGGCGTTTGGAAGCGACAGGGCAGGAAGTGAGCGAGCAAGTGGCATAGACCACCCGGGGATGCCCCAGAGATGGTGAGGGACTGGCCCCAGCCACGCTCACCCAGTCTGCCGTGACCACTGCAGCCACGCCCACCCAGTGGGCTATGCCCCCCATACCCCCCCCCCCGAGGGCACCACAATACTGATGCAGCCCTGGCACTTTGCGATAAATAAGTGGGTTTTGGGTTGCAGTTTGGGCACTCGGTCTCTAAAAGGTTCGCCATCACTGCCCTATGACATCACTACCAAGCCTATTAGCAATCCCATCCCCATCATTTCATTCTTTGGAATCTGCCTACCAATTAATTTACAGTTTGGTTTTCTCCATTGTTTTCCCCTTAAAGCAAGCAGGGGAACTTTGACTCTTTAGATACTGCTGAACTACAATATCCAGGAGCCTCAGCTAATGGAGCTCAATAATGAGACATAGTGGGAGTTGTAGTTCAAGGCTTTTTCCAAACCAAGACACAAACATGACCAGCTATCATAGATAGATTTTCTCCAGGATGATCTCTCTGCAGCCAGACCATTTAGGCCTTCCTATTCATCTATAGGTTTTGTCAACCGTTACCTTGAAGAAAGGCAGGTGACTGTAGCTGCTTCAAACAGAGATAAGACAGGCAGTCTAAGGACTGGCAACAAGCACTATAAAAATCATGCCAATATGGTTTTCTGTTGATTCTTGGATGGGTAGAAAGCACCAACTCTGCAATCTGGAAAAATCTGAGAGGCTGTATTTAGGGATATAGAACCTGCTTCTTAGGGACGTCATAAGTCATGGGAAACCATGCATCTTTGGATTCAGAGATCTATATATTGGTGCATCCATGCAGATGATATAAACACTTTCTTGAAGTATATTACTATCTTTCTGCTTGTCCCCTATTATACTGTTATAGCAGTGACTGCCATCAACAGTATCATGATGATCTATTATTATTTTGAATTTGTCTAAGATTAAACAGAGCACAAAGGTACACTAAAAATTACATAAAAGTACATAAAATGTAGTAACAAATTCCACAAGAAAAATATAATTAAATATAAAACCTACTATTTCATAATAAAATAGGAACATTGTTTTAAAAAAAACCTATAAAAATTTGCTTAGTTGTGTGATTTATTGTCTAGGATTTTCAACTTCCTTTTATTTTAAAAGCACTGGTCTTATAGTCTAAAGGGGAGATAGATACCATCTATTACTATACAAACTACTCTAGGCATTATTATGAATTATGTCTCTCATAGTTTTAATTTAAAACTCAAACTATAATTTATCTTTACTTATCTGTTCATTTGTCCATCCCTCCATTCATTCATTTATTATCTACAAAGTCTTTTAAGATTAACACAGGTAACCAAGAAAACAAATGAATGTATCATAGAACAAATCAACCCAGTGCTCTTACTCAATACACAAATTACGAAGATGAAATTATCATATTATCTTATGACACATAATGGAAAGACCGAATTCTACTGTGAAGTCTAAAATGCTCTCTATGTGGTTGCAAAGAATCAACAGTGGCATGATGACACATAATCATCATCAATATTTCTTTACCACCTTATTTCTCGAAGATTCATAATTTCTATGCTGTCTCATCAAACAATTCTAACTGACATACAGTGATATAAGTAGACAGGAGGACATAAATCTACCTGGAAAATACAGTTACATCCCCAATCAAGTATGTTAAATGAACTAATTAATTACATCATGAATTAATAACAAGATTCTCCAAACAACCAGGACAATACATTCACTGAATGACCTCAAAAATCTAATTTTCATGAGGCCAAGGAATGCAAAGGCTATTCTAGCTATCTAGATCTACAGTATTAAAAGAACAGATGTGATTAAGTAGAGAGATATAAATGAGAAACAACAGTAACAATATCAGACACATAACAGCCATGGAAGCATTTAAAATATAACTGTTTCTTCACAACATTATTATTGCCATAGGTTCGCTATCACTGCCCTATACCATTTCAGATAAATGGCTGTCCAGTCTCTTCTTAAAAACTTCCAGTGTTAGAGCATTCACAGCTTCTGGAGGCAGGTTGTTCCACTGATTAATTGTTCTAACTGTTGGGAAATTCCACCTTAGTTCTAGGTTGCTTCTCTCTTTGGTTAGTTTCCATCCATTGCTTCTTATCCTGCCTTCAGGTGCTTTGGAGAATAGCTTGACTCTCTGTTCTTTGTGGCAGCCCCTGAGATATTGGAACACTGCTATCATGTCACCCCTCGTCCTTCTCTTCATTAAACTAGACATACCCAATTCCAGCAACTGTTCCTTATATGTTTTAGCCTCCAGTTCCCTAATCATCTTTGTTGCTCTTCTCTGCACTCTTTCTAGAGTCTCAACATCTTCTCTACATCGTGGTGACCAAAACTGGATGCAGTGTGGCCTTACCAAGGCATTATAAAGTGGTATTAACACTTCACGTGATCTTGATTCTATCCCTCTGTTAATGCAGTCTAGCACTGTGTTGGCTTTTTTGGCAGCTGCAACATCTCTGTGGGTTTTTTTTATTGCTTTCCATTGGCTGTGGCTGCCTGTGTATTCTCTAGGACCTCAGAAGTTGCTGCTAAATTGGACAAGGAAACTCATGCAAGCTTCCACTTCAGATCTTTGACTTTAAGGTTTGAAGAGTGCTAATTCTGACTGCCAGGTATATAACTTCCCCTCTCCTGCTTGTAGTCAAGGGTTGGGCTCACATGCATGAGTTCCCACAAGGAGGAGCAAGTAATTACATGTGCACATGACATCATGGCAGCTTGCACTGAGTGCCTTGACCATTCACTGAGCAAATGATATGATTTGTGGGAATTTGTGGGAATTTGACACAGGCCCACCTACTTTCCCCACATTGGTGCCTCCAGTTTTCAGTCCGAACAATTCTGCTGGATGAGATCAATGGATGCGGTAATCCAACCCTATTGGGCATGTCAGACTGAATAGCTGATTTGCATAATATATTTAACCAAGTCAGTTAAAAGCCTTGCATAATATGCTACATTAAGTCAGTTCCAGTTCTCTTCATGGCACAGCATGTTGTGCAAGCCTAATCAGTGTTTAGATAACACATTTGGTCAAAATAGGTAAAAACCGAACTAGTTAATAAAACATAAAACTCCCACAAACCTGAAATATAGTCACCCCTGATCAAGCAGATCCAGGTTTAAGTGGACAACCATCAGACAAGTCAATGACAGGAATCAAGCAATTAAACCTGACATGCATCAGATGCTGACATTAAATTTGGCATACGGTTACATAATTGCTGGTTTTACCAAGGCAACCCGAATACTTACTGCAGAACTTTTTGAAATCTGCCTGGACCTCCTTCCTTGTGTTCATGAACAGCCTCCCCTTTTCTGTTCCAACTACAAAAGTATTTTCATCGTGGACAGCAACACAGGCAACCTCCGTGTTGAGTTTAGAAAGAGCTGAGCACTGGGGAAGGAGAAGGAACAGAAAAAGGAAGAGTTGGTATTTCAATTTATTTTTAGCTTGCCTTTTTTCCAGTGTCATTAAGTATATTTTAACAATGGTTTTAAAACAGTGTATTCCTATGTATTCCACTATGTATTCCAGTTGGGCTACTGGAATGACACTATGTGGGGTGGCCCAGGAAGACTGCACTTATTTCAAAATACAGCAGCCATGTTCTCTAGAGTTGGCTATGGGGGTGAGGCGTAAGAGCTCCGCTATTTGCTAATCTATGTATTTAAATCCAAAGTTCTGGTGCTTGCAGTATTTTGTGCAGAATTTGCCTTCCCACTTTTTAAAAGCTGATAGCGAGAAATGTTTAATGGTATCATTCTCGGTTATGAATAAATTAGCTAAATATCAGAACTCATTTCTTATATGCCCTCTTCATACAAGCCATTAAGGACACCATTTTAAACATAAGCCTTTCAAAATTAGTTGTTTTATATTATTTTTATTATTTAAACAATAATTTAAGCTTGCTTTTGAGGGCAGGTCAATGTCTCTAAATGTCATAGAGCATTCTCAATCTATGCCACGAGAATACCATTTTGTTAACCATTATTTTTAGATGAGCTTGCAAACCACAGTAGTGTCTGCCAAAAATATTGTAGTTTGCTTTGACATTCAAATTAATAAGATTAAATTGTCCACTGCTCTGACTTTGGAGTGCCCTGTACCAGATTTACAGATGCTGATGGCTGAAACAGAAGCAGACAAATTGGTTAAAAACTATTATTTGCTGAAGCAGTTGGAAACACTTTGAGTTCTAAATTATGCTGCCATAAAACCTAGTTTGATGCAATCTCTAAAATGAGGAAGTTGAATCACATATCAAGGTAAGCCATAATGTTGTTTTGGTTTGGTTTAACATGCTGTGTAAACTTAATGACTGTGACTAATATAATGGTTCTAATGCACAAAAAAAGCAAGATAATTACAATTCATTCAGTAAATCATGGTTAAATCTTAGCACAACATGTGAACCCAACCACTGGCTCAGTGAAGACCACTTTAAATGTATTTATTTGATCTTCTCAACATAATTTTAGCCAGGTTTCAAATTCAGCACTCTGTTGTAATGATTACAATGTTTAATTGTTTAATTAGACTAATTAATCTTAGTCATAGCTAAAGATACTGAAAATTGAACCTAGGCTGTTTTGTATGCAAGATGTAAACTCTTGTCACTAAATTACCATTATTTCTCTAAGGAGTCTTGTAAATCTGCCCAGTCTAGAGACTATACTGTTTGCATAACACTTTGAAATTGGACTAGAATCAGGAGAGATAGGCAGGTTAGCAAACATCTTAGAGGATAGTTCCTCTATCAAGATTCAAAAACAGCTTGACAAGCAGGAACTCTTGAGCAAGAATCAGCAAGAGGAATTTCAATAGAGATTAAGTCCTACTCAAAAGCAAGAGTGTAGAATGGGAGCAGCAAACCATTCTGGGGGAATGCCATAATAAGCAAAACTGCATGTGAAAAGCATCTGGATGTCTTAATGGATCATTACTGAACATGAATCAACAATGTGATGAAGTTGCAAAGAAAGCAAATGCTATCCTAGGCTCTATCAAGGGTATACAGTCAAGATTTACCCATGTAGTAGGCTATATTGCTATTATCTTTCTCATCTTCTTCTCATCTTCTCTACTATCTTCTCCTATTGGAATCTTATGATTTATCACTTGTTGCTTGTATCTTATAATAAATGATTGTATAATTTATAATTTATGATCTATGACCTATCACTTTGTTGTTGTATGTATGTATGTACACTGAGAACTTATGCACCGGAGACAAATTCCTTGTGTGTGCAATCACACTTGGCCAATAAAGAATTCTATTCTACTAAGAAAAGTCATTATCCCTCTTTCTATTGCACTGGACAGACCACACCCATAACATTGTGTCCATTTGTGGGCATCAGATTTTAGGAACAGTATTGAAAACCTGGAATGCATCCAGGGCAGAGAAACCAGGATGATAAGAGGATTGGACAAACAATTGGAAGTAATGGAAGTGTTTAACCTGAAGAAGAGAAGAATGTGGGGAGACATGACAGCTCTCTTCAAGTATCTGAAGGCCTGTAGGAGACAAGGCAGAGCATTCCAGAAGGCAGGACAACAAAGTACTGTGTGGGCTTAACTGTAAGGAAGTAGACTGCAGTTGGACATCAAGAGAAAAAAATCTGAATAAAAGCTCTTTAACAGCAGAATAGACTGTTTCAAAAAGTGATGTATTCTCTTTCATTGTTTAAACAAAGGCTGGATGGATGGCATTTGTCTGACATGACATATAATAATATTGGATTCTTTTGCTGAATAAAGACTTGGACTAGATCAGGGGTAGGCAACCTTGGCTCTTTTATGACTCGTGGACTTCAACTCCCAGAATTCCTGAGCCAGTCCACGAGTCATAAAAGAGCCAAGATTGCCTACCCCTGGACTAGATGATCTCTAAGGAACCTTCCAAGTTTCATATTCTATGACTCTAAGTGGTCCATACTCAGTCATGAACAGCATTGGATTTGGAGTTTGTAGCAGGACCAATTCGACCTTGGAAGTCTCTGATTCAGAATCTGTCAATTTAATTTACTTCACAGAGATTGTATGAGGAGAATGAAATGAGGATGCAAAGGACCATGAATAATATTTTGGAAGAAAGGCAGTACAGGTAGTCCTCAAATTAGGACTGGTCACTTAGCGACTGTCTGAAGTTATGACTTACCTGTATTTAGACTGGTAAAGTCCATCTGTTTTTATTAATTACTTTGATATATAGGTAGTCCTTGAGTTAAGACTATAATGGAGCCTGCCTATTACAATCATAAGTCGCTAAACGACCAGTCCTAATTTGAGGACTACCTGTACTGCCTTTCTTCCAAAATACAGCATTTTCTATATGCAATCAACTTTATAAAATACAGGTGGGAAGATGTCTGTTCCAAGGACTATTAACTAGTATAATAGAACTGTTAACTATTATTATATAAACTATTAACTATAGCTCAGCACAGAATTGTCTCCTACTGTCCATGGGTTTAGGAGAGTTTGACAAGTCAAACCATTTCAGTCAGTTCCAAACAATTTTGAATGTTCAGTCTATTCTTCTGGATTAGGCTTTATTCAGTACTTTTTTTTATTTTAGTCGGCTGCAAATTTATGCATATATATACTCCATATCTCTCTCTTCCACATTAAAGATTAAACTGTGCGAGGTATGTATCTTATTCACAGGGGGAGAAAGGTTAACTTATGTAACATTTCTGCAGGGAATTAAAAAACCTAAGAAAATAGGGGATGGGAAATTAGGATTTAAAAAAAGGAAATTATTCTTTCATAATAGAAAATAAAACTTTTGTCTTTTAGGGTGGAGATAAGCAAACACCATAGTTGCTAAAACAAGGACATCTGAAACATTATATGCAGACATGAAGGTTAACAGAAATCGCAATATGTGTTTTTATGGATTGATTTTTTTAGCTACAGATACAGATACAGCAAAGCTGGCTGAGGAATTCTGGGAGTTGAAGTCCAAAGTCTTAAAGTTGCCAAGGTTGAGGACCCCTGCTATAGACAATCTTTGAAAATAAAATAGGAGGGGGACTTGGAAATACGCCCCTGTGCCCAGAAAAGAAGACAGAAGTAAGCTGAACTGGGAGAGAGAAAAAACGTGGAGTGGTGAGGAAGCCATGTTTGTTCACCCAAGCTTCTCTAGAGCTTCAAGACCGGCCTGCCAAGAACAATCTTTATTAAAGAACTTTTTAAATAAATTGGTATTATTCCTGATGATGGATTCATTGCGAGTTATTTTAGCTAAATATTTTTAATACAGCCTTTGTTTTTACTACTTTTTTGAGGTACACTGCTCTGCACTCATCCTCAGGGAAGATGATGACAGTAATTATAATATGGTATATCATATAGTAAATGGATGTTTTTTGATCTGCTCTACTCCCCAAAGCAAACATTTTGCAAAGAGGTAATCTATTTATCCCCAACTTTAAAAAAAACCATACATGTTTTCAAAATCCTTGGTGCCACTTATAATTAATTTGTATTTTGCTTATATCTGGCCTTTTCTCTAGGATCTCAAGCTGGCTTGCATGACTTGAGAGAAACTATTGACCCCAAATAACCCAGTGAACTCCTCTGGATGAGAATAAATGTAATTTTGGATCTCCCAAGACTTAGTCCAAAGTCTTAACCAAAACACAACATTGGTTCTCTACTGACTAACAGAGGTATCTTGGTCCCCAACTAAATCCACTGAAAATACAAGTTTGTTGCAAACATACAATTCACCAAAAACTTACCATAGAGTCTAATGCTGATACTAAGCTGGTGATAACTTCATCTTTTTGAGAGAACACCAAGTGCCATTGGTCAGGTCTGCAGTTGTTAAGAGGCCCATCGGAAAGCTTCCCCAGCAGTGCCATGATTGCCTGAAGTCAACAAGAATCAACCAAAGGTTAGATGAGTCTTGTGCTGACTGGACATCAAAAACCACAACAGAATAACCAGACAGTCTCCAAATGTTATACACTGCCCTGTTACAGAGCTCAATTCAATTCAAGCATTTGCTTGCTGGAATTCAGAGGTGAAAATATTTTCCCCTACACAGTCTGCCCCCAGTCTTGACTCTGCCCAAAGGCATTCTCCAAAACTGCTACCAAATTGCAATTTAAAAACATGCTACAAGAACTTCATTAAAACTTAATTTAATATAATAATTATATTAGCTAGGTTTCATTAATTTCACATAAATTTACTTTTAACTGAAATTTCATTTTCTCTTGGTGATTTCTTATAATATAGTCTACCTGTTGACTACTTGCTAAGAGAGGGGGCCTGGGGGAAAAAAAGTTGCATACCACTATTCTACAGAGAGAAAAGTAGGGATATGTCATTGATAGAGGTTATTACTTCTTTCTCTCACCTTCACTGAGAGAGAGTAAATGAACTGCACCCACCACCAGGCTAAAATAATAAAAAATTAACACAAAGACCACCTGGACTGTCT
Source organism: Protobothrops mucrosquamatus (assembly GCF_001527695.2). Taxonomy (NCBI): domain Eukaryota; kingdom Metazoa; phylum Chordata; class Lepidosauria; order Squamata; family Viperidae; genus Protobothrops; species Protobothrops mucrosquamatus. The sequence continues at coordinate 28,707 of NW_015387934.1, read as the reverse complement.
TGGCAAGTCTCCATTACAGCCAATGCTTAGCCCCCTGGAATTGTGGCCTATAATGAAGAAGCAGCTCTCTCTTCAAGATGCAGAAAATCCATGTGCAAAATCACACTTCAGGATTTCAAGCCATTTTGCAATGATTGCTCTGCTTGAATTCAATTGTTCCTCTTCTTCCTTCTCCCCCACCACCTCATTGCCATTCTCCTGCAACTATCTCCTGGCCCCCAAACAGACTTCCTGTTGCACAAGATTTTTGTTCAAAAGCAAGAACATGCATTAAAAAGGAAAAATAAACAACTCCTTGCTACTAGATAGATAGATAGATAGATAGATAGATAGATAGATAGATAGATAGATAGATAGATAGATAGATAGATAGATAGATAGATAGACAGACAGACAGACAGACAGACAGACAGACAGACAACCTTTATTGTCATTTTTTATTGTGGGCACATTGGCACACATTAAAAATGGAATTTTGTTGCTTGCTCTCAAAAGTGTACACATACATAACACACATTTAAACATGATATATACAACATATGTATAAACCTACACCCTTACATATAAATACATATAAATATGTATTTATATATATATGCACTGTCCATCTTGAATACATAGCGAAAAGAGGAGGCTTGAGAATTTACAAGGTTAATACTGTATGGCAGGGGTCCCCAACCCCCGGTCCGTGGACCTGTAACGGGCCGCGGCATGCCAGCAACCAGTTCGCACAAACAAGCAAAGCCCCATCTGTGGGATGCAGGCAACACACAAAACCACGCCCCCTCCGGTCCACGGAAAAAACCTCTCTCCATGGAACCGGTCCCTGGTGCCCAAAAGGTTGGAGACCTCTGCTGTATTGAACAAAACCGCTGCTGAATCTGGATGTTCTGCTTAGGATACCACGAAGCCTCCTCCCAGATGGTAACAAGGAAAACAGATCAAGAAGAGGAAGTGTAATGTCTCAGACAATCTTGCGGACCTTGCTCAAGCAACACTTATGTGCTATGTCCTGGATGGAAGGGAGGGAACTGCCAATAATCTTTTCTGCCATTCTTTCAGTCCATACTTTCAATGAAAGTCCATACTTTCATGGACTTCTTCAATCAGGTTCTCAGACAAGTCTCATCGTTACAGACTACTGAGGAAAGCCTATGGCAAAACAATCCCTCTTGTTGCAAAGGAGGGCAGAATTCCCACAAGTAGCCTGGAAAGGAGGAGGAGGAGAAAACAATCAGGAATCTACAAATGAATCTAACAGTTGGCTGGTTTGTTTTCATTCCAATGGGATGATCTCATCCTTTCCCTAAGTCATGAACTTCTGAAAAACTGAGAAAGGTGGAACTGGGTGAAGGGCAACACTTCCTGGAGATCATTCTAGATGTCCTTCTAACTAGGATGACCCTTTTGTTACAATACAGTGCTAGAAAAGTAGCAGGGCAGTCATAGTGAAGTTGGAGACATTAGTTTCAGTTTAGGCCCTAGGTTAGAATAGGAATAGGAATAGGAATAGGAATAGCACCAGAACTCACACATGTCATACAATCTGCCTTGTCTACCCTACAAGGTTCCATCCAAAAAAGGTGCCAGAACTCTGTTCTGGGCATTCTATGAGAAAAAAAGCCCTGAGAATAGGAATAGGAATAGGAAAGAATAAAATACTTTATTGGCCAAGTGTGATTGGACACACAAGGAATTTGTCTCCGGTGCATAAGCTCTCACTGTACATACAAACAACAAAGTATTATAATCACAAGGTACCAATAGGAGAAGGTAGTAGAAAATATGAGAAGGGTAATAGTAATACAGCCATACTATATGGGTAAATATCCTTAGACATACGACAGTATTGTGGTAATTAAGTGTTCAGCCTAGTGATGGCATGAGGGAAAAAGCTGTCATTGTGTCTAGTTGTTTTGGCATGTAGAAAAGAAGAAATGCATCTTCTCTCCAAAGGGATAAAAGGCACGGGTTTGCCTCAAATTTCTATATACTGAATTTATGTGCCCACAGACTAATTCAGAAATAACTACTTCTGCAGCATCATTAGCCAGTCATCAACACCTAATTAACAACTAAAAGCTACACACAACCAGGAACCATATAAACACAACCCATAGAACAGCCCAGTGCACATAATCTGCAGAGAGGTTCCCTGATGATGGGCTCCAGCAAAAGCTTGGAAGAATAAACCTTTGATCATGGTGACCAACTCATATTGGATCCTACAACGTTATGCTGGGACATATTTACCTTCCTTTGCATAACTAGTACTATTTAAGTAGAAATACAATCCATTTTATAATGGTGGAAAAGCAATGACTAAATGAGCTGAGTACATGCTCAGCTGGATATTCAGATGTTGTGAATGAACAACTGCTATTATCCTGTAATATGAATTTTTACCTTGAAATCAGACATGTGCTGCACTGCCTTACAAGGAATACAAATGCAATCCAAGGTTAAGAACAGTGACATCACATTGACCATTGAGTGATGTCATAATCAAAACACTGACTTTCCTCCTGGAGCAATAAAGACCAATCAACTCCAATGGACACCTATTGCAACCTTCAGTCCTTGGCATAATACGTTTTTACCCACAGAGAATTGTTTAAAGGAGGTCAAGGGAAAACAATTCACAGTATGGTCTCTCATCTCTATTCCCACAAATCCAGATTCATGTACCCTTGAGAGGTGTTAGACCTATAAGTGTCATTAAGAAATCTCTTTCCCTGTCATTCTTAATATAGAACAGCATTTTGCCCATGATGGATATGCTTTCTGTTATTGTAGTTTTCAAGGAGAAGAAGCTTCACTAGGCCTTCCTCCAACTCTTTGGTTAGTCCTTCCCTCCAGACCTAAATAACCTCACAGGGTTACTTATATTATTTTAGGAAAAGTAGGACATGGAAGGCTGAATGAAAGGCACTGGAATGAAAGGTGTGATATATATGGATCTAATTAATAATACAAAGACTTTATTTATTTTACAGTATTTATAAACACCTGACCACTGACACTCTAGGCCAGCGATGGAGAACCTTTTAGAGATCGAGTGCCCAAACTGCAACCCAAAACCCACTTATGCATCGCCGGGTGGGCATGGCCGCCGAGTGGGTGTGGCCGCCGAGCTGTCAGCTCATGCTCACTCACTCGCTCGCTGTCCGCTCCGACTCGTGCTCGCTCTCAAGCTGTCTGCAGCAAATGCTGCTTCCGCAGAAAGTTGCTCCTTTTATAGCCTCTCGCCTATTCCCAAACTGCACATGCGCGGGGAGGAGGAGGGAGCAGCTCGGCTCAGCAATGGCTCGTGTGCCACCAGAGACGGCTCCGCGTGCTGCCTGTCGCACGCGTGCCATAGGTTCGCCACCACGGCTCTAGGCAGTTAAAGAATGCAAACTATTAAATCCAGAAACAGAAATGAAAACTTAAAAGCCGTTCTAAGGAACAAACAAACAAATAAATGAAATATAGAGTTATTCATATGCCCAGTCCTCATTAGCCTATTACAGTGGAGGAATCCTCTTATTTAGGTTTTATTTTCCTCTACCAGTATATCTTTTTTTTTCTGCAGGCATCTATCCCTCCTCCTTCTGATTTTGTTTGGTTGCATAAATAATGCCTTTGGCAGCCTGAGCATCAGAAATAGAGAGACTGTTAAATTGCTGTTCCATAAAATTGTTCAATCCTATTTGAAGGCCATCTTGTGACGGACCCCATTAATAAAATGGGAGGTTGAAAGGATTTGGTCCAACCTAATTTTAGCTGCAGCCGGAAAGGAACCGTTTTTAAAAAGGTTTGGGAAGGCGAGGGCAAAGAGGGAGAGGGAGTCTCTAATGAAGCAAGATTGTTAAACCCAGGATGCCTCTCTACAGAATAAAAATGAAGCAAGCTCAGTTAACTCAATTTGTTTGCCAGACTACCATGGAGTCAAGGATTGCTTTAAGCATTCAGAGGGAGGGCGGGCGGAAGGGAGGGATCCAATGTCCTTCCCAACTATGTGATGGAGAAAAAGAAGCATTTTTGCCAAGAGAAAGAAAAAAAACTGGATTGACCTTGTTGGGAAACTTAAGACTATTTCTGCCGAGCAAACCATATGATTGCGTCCAATTAAAATGGTATTATTCAAACATACAATCGCTTGAGCCATATCTTTTGATGGCAGATATACTAAGCTGGTAGGACAGGCATCTTCTTGTGGGTAGGTACAGATTTTTAAAAAACTTTTTTCCCATCTACCAAGGATGGAGGAAGTAAGAAAACAAGACAGTAAAAAAGTTTTCAGTTATGAGGCTCAGAGGAAGGCTAGTTTTAAATCTGTCAGAAATTTACACTACCCATTGGTGGCTTACCAATGAATTCTGAAGTTGCAAACTTAGAGATTTGCTGCAGACCCCAAATGGGGATAATATGCAGTCCACAAAGTGCAAATTACTCTTAAGACTGAGGAAGGGGGAGCTTGAACCCATTATCATTAACAGTCACCCTAATACTTTACCCACACTTGGACACAAATTTTTATTGAAGGACAAAGCCTGATCCAAATCAAAGCCTGAACAAAAGTAATGAATTAGAACTTCTTTTTCTTCTCTATGGAGATTCCCAATTATCCAGGCCATGGTTGTTCCAAGGTGCTGTTCCAAAGGCAACTGGACTTCCTTGGTTTCTTTCTTTGAAAACATTTCACTTCTCATTCAAGAAGCTTCTTCAATTCTGAAGAACAGCATCTTTGGGACAACTACTTTTTCTCTTTTTGCAATCTTGATCCACACAAATTGGGAATCTTACAAAGAGTTTGGGCTCAGCTGTCCATCTTAATACTATCTCGACTCTCTCTACTCATGCACAAATTTGTACAGGGCTTGTATTTTAATTTTTATTTTGTATAATTAGCAAACCTAAAAATCCTTCCAACTTTTAAACTGCAGAGTTAACTACTAAAAGATATAAAGCACTGAACTGTACAGAAATAACCTAGGATAGCTGGGTCATGAAGCCAAATTATCTTCCCATTTTTCCCAAAACACTATCATAGTTATAGCAATAGCACTTAGATTTGTATGCTGCTTCATAATAATTTACAGTCCTCTCTAATCGATTTACAGAATCAGCATACTGCCCCCCCCCCAATCTGGGTCCTCATTTTACCAATCTTGGAAGGATGGAAAGCAGAGTCAACCTTGAGTTGGTCAGGATCGAACTCCTGGCAGTGGGTAGAATTAGCCTGCCTGGCTCATCAATGTCAATGGAACTGGCAGCTGAATTTTGTGATCACTAGACAGCATCCTTTGCTACATCCAAAGGCAAGTATATTGTAGGCATAGGACACTTGGACCTCTGTCTTCTAATACAGTCTCCTTGCTATCCCATCTGCCACTGCCTTATCATTTCTAATATTAGGCCAAAAGCAATATGTGAGAGTAGAAAGTTTGTACTTCCTTCTATCTCTGAACTCTTGGGGACTATGGAATAGCACGGAGGACAGCTTTCTAAATGTTTTGGATGCCAAGAGAAAAAGAAAAAAGACCTGGTAGAAGGTTTCTACCAGACCCAACTTGGAAATGTGATCTAGATATTTCCCTACTTCTCCTGTGAAACAGCTGCCCAAAAAGGCCAACACAATGCTAGGCTGCATTAACAGAGGGATAGAATCAAGATCACGTGAAGTATTAATACCACTTTACAATGCCTTGGTAAGGCCACACTTGGAATACTGCATCCAGTTTTGGTCACCACGATGTAAAAAAGATGTTGAGACTCTAGAAAGAGTGCAGAGAAGAGCAACAAAGATGATTAGGGGACTGGAGGCTAAAGCATATGAGGAACGGTTGCTGGAATTGGGTATGTCTAGTTTAACCAAGAGAAGGACGAGGAGGGACATGATAGCAGTGTTCCAATATCTCAGGGGCTGCCACAAAGAAGAGGGAGTCAAGCTATTCTCCAAACCGCCTGAAGGCAGGACAAGAAGCAACGGATGGAAACTAATCAAGGAGAGAAGCAACCTAGAACTAAGGAGAAACTTCCTGACAGTTAGAACAATTAACCAGTGGAACAACCTGCCTCCAGAAGCGGTGAATGCGCCAACACTGGACATTTTTAAGAAGAAACTGGACAGCCATTTGTCCGAAATGGTATAGATTTCCTGCCTGAGCAGGGGGTTGGACTAGATGACCTCCAAGGTCTCTTCCAACTTTATCATTATTATTATTATTAAATGAAAGCAGAATAATGAATATGATCCAGTATGATATAAAACACAGGGGCACACAGCACATTTTAGCCTTATGAGTTTAACAAGAATTCAAGGGATGTGGAGGAAAAAATGAAAGTTTGACTGCCCCTTCATTTGCCTTCTCACTGCTAAGTCACAGAACATCAGTTGCTTTCCCTGATACAGTTTTAAAAAAAATTCTCAGTTTTCTGCCCAAAGATCTATATCAGTTTTTGTACATTCTCTTTCCATTTTAGTAAAAAAAAAAAAATGCATTCTTTAAAAAAAAAAAAGTCAACACACATACTGTATCTTAACTGTAGGTGGAACTTAAATCTTAAACTACTGAGCAGGTTAAAACTGTAATAAACAAAAAGTAAGGTTTCTGATAACATGCAAGTGAAAGGGCCCTTGTCTTAATCCTCTTTATACACAGGTGCTTTTTCAGAAGCTTACGGTACTATTTATTTATTTTATTTCAAATGTCTAGGCTGCCCAACTCCAACAGCTCTGGGTGGTCTAACATACAAAAACAGGTTGTTGTTGTTGTTGTTTTTTTAAAAAAAAGATCAAATAAAGTCTCCCAAAGACAGCTGACCCTCTCCTGCACCTATGGAGACAGAAAACAAAGCCCCCTCCCTTTATTACTCAACCCAAAAGCTTTATTATTATTTTTTCTTTTAATGGATGGCAAGGAAGGAGCCATATGAATCTCCAAGGGGGTGTTATTCAACTCTAGAAGGCAGGTGCTACAACACTGAGGCCCACCTTCTAAACGACAACGGTTAATTAACAGGATCAAGAAACAGCCAACTCTGCCAGGTCTTACATCATGGGAGACAGGCAGTCCTTCAGATAACTGGCCCTAAGCTCTATAGGGAGAGCCAGCTTGGTGTAGTAATTAGAGCAAAAGGCCAGAAACTGGGAGACTGTGAATTTCAGTCCCACCTTAGGCACAAAGCCAGTGGGGTGGCCTCGGGCCAGTCACTCTCAGGCCAGTCCTAGGAAGAAAGCAAGGGCAAACCACTTCTGAAAATCTTGCCAAGAAAACTGCAGGGACTTTGAACCGCACCCAGAAGTTAACTGGTAACCAGTACAGTTCCACAGAGCATAGAGAAACTCAGGTTTTTCAATAGTTCCCTCCCTCAGCTGTGTAAAGTTTCCCCCAGTTTGCTTTGTCTCTTCTGTGCTTGGCATTTAAGATGCCTGTCAATATTCTACTTCTCTTAAAAGAGCTCGGAGACCTTTCTAGGAGGAAGGAGAGATGGGGAACCTACACGTAACCAGGAACCAGACCTGCCACGTGCACCCAAAATAGATTGCAAAATCATAGGTTTTCAGCAACACAATGGGGTTGGGCTATTTGGGATGTTTAAATTGAAGCTGTTAGTACAGCTGCTTTCAAACTTCCAACCTCTCTAAAAATCCCCCCAAGGCACGGTTGAAACCTTTTGGCTCTCTCCCGGCGAAGCCCCTGTGTAAGGACCCACTTCAACTAACCACCCAAGAAAGCAGAACTCTTGAAACAGGCACTGTCTCAAAAGGATACTTTTATTAGGGTCAGTGACAGTCGGGAAATCAAGGCGAGATCTGGGGGAAAGCCCGTCGAAATGGTACAGTTAAGCAAGCAATCTTTCTCCTCCCACCAAAGTCATAGTGTCCATTTGAAATCCAGCCAATCCACAGGTGGCACCATGTGCGGGTAAACTGGCACAGTTGGCGGGCAGCTCAAGGTCTTCTCCAGTTTTGTTTCTCTGTAACCGTCTCCCTGATAAGGGAGACACATTCCTTTCTCAAAGGGATGGAAACAGCAAGAGAAAGTAGAAAGCAAAAGTTATCCCAAGCTAAGGCAAAACTCCCTCTCCCCCAACAAAACGGCAGGCCCCAATATATATAGATATGCAATATATATGTGCAAGGTAAAGAATAAGGGTTTGGGGAGCTGACACACTGCATCACATTTTATCTGGTCCACATAGCCTGGATGGAGAACGAAGCCATCATGTTGCCGCCAACACCTCTTGCCACATAATGCAATTTTTGCAGGAGCATTTATTTCTGCAACTTCTAATACTCCCTCTATCCTCCTCATGCACCACTGGCCTCTTCTTTTCCTTCCATCCACTCTGGCAAGTACTACAATCTTTTCCATAGATACATCAGCCTTCATGATGTGTCAAAAGTACTATCATTTTTGTTTCATGCTTCCAGGAAACATTCTGGGCTGTTTTCCTCTAGTATTGACTGGGGTTCTCTTGGGTGTCCAAAGACTGAGAAGCAGCCTTCTCCAGGACCACAATACTCCCCCCCCCAAAAAAAGTCATGTACTCCATATTTAAGGAAACGATTTTTTAATTCCTGATTTTCTTCTACTATATCACATTGTTTTATTCACTCTATTAACACAATCAACTAGAACAGGGGTGTCAAACTGCCAGCCCGCGGGCCGGATGCGTCATGCAGAAGCAGTGCCCACCCCATTGCCGGCAATGGCAAAACTCTCCCGATACGTTGCGTGACGTCACGTGACTCGCGGGTTTGACAGGTCTGAACTAGAAGCTGTGATAAAAAAAGCCCAATGTTCTCATCAGCCATTGCTTTCTCCTATTACATTTCTCCTCCTGTTTTCTGGATTATTCTCCAAACACATGCCAAATGGTTTGACACGAATAAGCACCAATTGCTTTGTTTGGCTCTTTAGGTTCCCTCTAGAATTTTTTCCCTTTTGGATTTTTCAGGACCTCTGCACATTTTGAGGTTCCCTCAATCCTGTTGATACCTGTTTTCTGTGCAGAGAGGGCTATCTAGATCAGTGGTTCTCAACCTTTTTAATGCCGCAACCCCCCAACCGGTCGTAAATTGAGGACTAAACCGGTCGTAAGTCGAGGACTAAACCGGTCGTAAGTCGAGGACTAAACCGGTCGTAAGTCGAGGACTACCCAACCGGTCGTAAGTCGAGGACTTTCCCTGCCGGGGAGCGCCGCACATGCGTGGTTCCGCCCCCTGCGCCAGCCGAGGCGTAGCTGGCAAGTGGCAGAGACAGAGCAGGCCGACCACCAGCTGGGCCAGCTCAAGGGAGGTAAGGCACCCGCCGGAAAAGGGAAAAAAAAATGGCGGACAGCCTTGCTTGGCGACCCCCGTGAAATGGTCGATCGACCCCAAATGGGGTCGGGACCCATAGGTTGAGAACCGCTGATCTAGATATAGAAATGGTGTCATGCCCAATCATCAAAACCCAAATATGTTATTTTGCTTAAATACAGTATACGAAGAATCTAGAGAAGTTTCATTTTTTAAGGCAGAATATAACTTTGTGCTACGTACCCAATATCTGCAATAATTTCATTTCCAAAATAATGTGTTTTTTTTATTATAGACATTAATTGACAGTGAAAAATGCAGCAGAAGCTCCTGGTCTATGTGTCTCAGTCTCGTGTCTTTTCAGAACAATAACTACACTGAGAGTTGGTCTTTTGATTACAGTGGAATATAATTGAAAATGCAAATGACCTGCAAGCTCTAGTAATGAAAGTCAAGGAGCACAATGGGAAAATTAAATGTAAAAAAGACCAAATTAATGACAATGGAACAGCAACCAGCTTTAGCATTCACAATGAAGATATTGAAGAGGTGGACCTCTTCTGCCTTTTAGATCAATTATCAACAGCAAAGGAATCCGCAATTAAGAACTTATTTATTTCTAGCATTTCTAGACTTGCACTTGACAGCATAGCAAGAAAGGCCTTGGAAAAGATCGTCAGATGCTGTGTGATGTGTCTATATATATATATGAATATCAGAATCAGGCAGGCAGGGTTTTTTTCCCTGTGGCTCTCTACAGAAATGAAAGTTGGTCTTTCAAGAAGCAGGATAAAAAAAGGATTGATGTGTTTGCACTTTGGTGAGGGAGAAGACTCTTAAGAATACCAGGGATAAACAAGAAACAAATAAATGGATCACAGAAAAAAATCAACCAAGAGTCTCATTCAAGGCACAAATGACGACGCTCGAATTATCCTCCTTTGGAAAGAACGACTCTCTGGAGAAGTCTGTAAATGCTAGGAAAGGTGGAAGAAAAGAGAAGAGGATGGCCTTCCTGGAGAATATCTATTTATGTAGTTGTTAAGAGTTGATACTGACTTGATAGCACAGATTTCTCAATTGTGTGCCCATCGTCTATAATGAAGTCCATCCACCTGAATTGCTGGCCATTCTCTTCTTTTTCTTTTTACCTGTCCAGCATTCTAGATGAGCTAGGTCAGTGGTGGCGAACCTATGGCACGGGTGCCAGAGGCGGCACTCGGAGCCCTCTCTGTGGGCACACGTGCCGTTGCCCCAGCCTGGCCTCCCCCCGCGACCCCCTCCTCTCCAGCAGCCCCCCTGAAGGAGAGTCACCAGAGTGTGGTCCACGCGGAGCAGCACAGCCAAGGACATGGCAGCCAGGCAGCGTAGACAAGTCTCTGCCCTCACACCCCATTGTGCACAGTTGATGCTGCAGGGCACAGGCAGAGGGCATGACCGCCATAGCGCTGCTGGGCTGCCTGGGCAATCTGTGGCGGGCCCTGGAGGCAGTGAGTGGCCCTGCAGGCAGGCGGAGCGGGGGCAAGGCAGGGGATGGAGCAGGGGCGGGGCACGTTTTGGGGCACTCGGTCTCTAAAAGGTTTGCCATCACTGAGCTAGGTCTTTGTATAGTAAACTGGAAGAGGGACATGAACTTTTTCCATGTCAGGGACTGCACTTGGACTCTATGTAGCTTGCAAATGGCTGTACTCCCAAAAGGAGAATCAAATAAAGCTAAAAGTTTCCCTCACATTGATCTCCATTCATGTGTCTGCATGGATTCACCTGTGATAGCTCTTTTGGGAACAATATGGAAGTAATTTGCTTTTGCTGCCTTCTGGGAGTTTTCAACTTCATCTCACTTAGAGCGCTGGGATTTCATGCTGGTCACTAACTACCAACATATTAAGAAGTCCTGCCTAACTTTTTCTGGATTAGCCAAGAGTAGCTAAGTGCTGCCACACTAAAATTCATTTCAATTAGTTTTACACAATAGCGTATTAACATGAAATACCCTAATGAACATGCTTCCTTTTCCGGATCTGTATTTCATAATTTTCTCTATCTACTAGAGAAGAGCTTAGGCTCCATATCATCGTCTCAAGTCAAAAGGTTCTCAGAGAGGCTGAGAAGGACTCCTCTCCACTCCACAAAGAGCTTTATAGACACCAGAGCAGAGAAAAGTGGGCTACGGGCAGAAGACAAGCAAAACCCATTGGTGGATTCTCCACTCGTCATGCTGGAGAACGGAATTATGGTTGTAAGTCATGGAGCTCGTTCAGCGGGTCACCAAGTGACCACACCTGATTTTACAACCTTTTTTGTAGTGGTCGTTAAGTGAATGCCGTGGTTGTTAAATGATCACCATGATCATTAAGTGCATCCATTATATCCAATGGGCATTTTTTCACTGGAAATTGCCAGTGACCACCAGTTTCCAGCAAAAAAATGTTGTAAATTATGGTCTCATGACTGCGAGACACTGCAAACAACTGAAAGTGCGGGCTAGTTGCCAAGCACCCAAAATGTGATCAGGGTGGCATGTGACCTTCAGATCTTTGAAACTGGGTTATACGTAGCTCTGGTAAAGTCCCTTGTAACTTTGAACAGTTCCTAAGCAATTGGTTATAAGTTGAGGACTATCTGCAATAGGAAATCGCCAGTGCTGAGCCAGGATTATCCAACAGAGATGGAGATGACTCTGCCTATGTTTCAAATACATCTCTTTCCTTTTTCAACCAGATAAAGCAGCCAGAGACAGAGCTGCCACCACATCCTACAACACCTTTCTCTGTTATCTCTTAGTTGGTACACCACCAAGTACCTCTGGACTCATAAAGATGGCTTCATAAGTGTAACATTTGCTGGATTTTTAAATTTCTGAAATAACCAGCCAATTATAGCAGGTTGGGGGTTGGTCCTTTCTTTTGTAATTGAAAACAAAACAAGACATTTCAGAGAGGAAGAGTGCAAATGATGAGATGACCATGTTTTAGCCGTTGGAGACAGATATCCGGCAGCAGGCAAAGAGGGTGGGGGAGACAGAAAGAGAGGAAGCATCTGGAAATGGAATTGAGGAAATGGGGTGGACTTGTGGCATTAGGCATGATAGGCAGAGAACTTGACTATCTTGGAGAGAGAAGAGCTTTATTTGCAAAGATTCCAAAAATGTTTCCAACTGAAATATATATATTTTTTCTTTTTAAATAGCAAAGTTCTAGTCCTCCCGATTAGTACCTGGGCTTCCAAGCATGTGGAGAGTATCTAATGAATTCTGAAGCTATGATACAGGAGAACAATTAGTTCCAAAAACTAGAGAAGGGTGGACAGAGGAAAACACGGATTTTATTATACAATTTTGCCCCTACTATATCTAAAGCTTGCAGTCATGTTAATGCTAAATTGCTAAAGTTGGTATGACTACTTTAAGTTTCCTTCAAATAGCATTAAACTTGACAAGGATCTCCGTCTTTGGTGGTGATTTTAAACCTGGAGTCTCTCAAAAACCATCTCTTGCAAATACAATCAAGTTTCTAATCTCAGGTTGCTAGACGAAACAAATAAAAACAAACCTTTGAACTCCAATTTGACCCGATAGGTGAACTTTTGCAAAGCTCCTATTACTGTTTGGCAGCCGTACATGTGAAAAAGATCTAGGCTGCTTTGTTTCTCATGAGCTGAACAGAAGACAGCAGTCTAGCGTGGCTGTTTAAAAAGCTGCTGGCATTGCCAACTGCATCAATAGTAGGACCAAGTTTGTTAACAACCCCCCTCACACACACACACACACACACACATTCAATTCTACACTGGTGGGAACTGAAGAACACTGTTCAGTTCTGTAATCCCCATTTTAAGAACACTGTGGATTAGAGTGCATTCTAGGAAAGAGCAACCATCATAATGAAGGGGGCTGGACACCAAGCCTTCTTTTGAACGGTTAAAAGAGTTGGGATGGGGTTAGGGAGGAACAAGATCTTGATTCAGACTGGCAACGGGAGATATAGATAGAAGAGAATATTTGTAGCTCAGGGTTGAACTGGAGCACTGATAATGTTACCTAGTTTGGTAATGAAACGTCTGCAAGAAAACAACCAAGCTCAGAGAGCACCAAGGACTCCAAAGGGGCGATAGGGCAGGAATTTGGGAGCAGGCCACATCTGAGAAAGAAGAGTTCTGTTATCTTTGATCGGCCACCTCTTCTAGCTCTCAGGCCTCATACTGTACCAGGAACCGGTGCAATTACATGCCAGGTCTGCCAATAATAATAATAAGTAGTAAACCTTGTGTGCTGCCCAACTCTCAATGATTCTGGGTGGCTTGCAACAATCAAAGAAATTACAGGTAGTCTTCGATATACAATCATTTGTTTGGTCACCATTCAAAAAAAGGGATTTATGACTGTTTTTCACCTACGACCATGGTAGCATCTCCATGGTCACATGATTAAACTTCAGATGCTTGGCAAGCGGCTCATATTTAAGACGGTTGCAGTGATCATCATGGGGAACATGTGATCATCTTTTGGCATGTCCAAATGCATTCAGAGGATTCCACAGCCAGTTGTTTTCCAGGTGCAATTCAAGGTTCTGGCTATCACTTTAAGACTCTTGGTCAGTGGTTCTCAACCTGTGGGTCGGGACCCCATTTGGGGTCGATCGACCATTTCATGGGGGTCGCCAAGCAAGGCTGTCCGCCATTTTTTTTTGTCCGCCATTTTTTTTGTCCGCCATTTTTTTCCCTCTTTTCCAGCGGGTGCCTTACCTCCCTTGGGCTGGGCCAGCTGGTGGTCGGCCTGCTCCGTCTCTGCCGCTCGCCAGCTACGCCTGGGCCGGCACAGGGGGCGGAACCACGCATGCGCGGCACTCCCGGGCAGGGAAAGTCCTCGACTTACGACCAGTTGGGTAGTCCTCACGACCGGTTTAGTCCTCGACTTACGACCGGTTTAGTCCTTGGCTTACGACCGGTTTAGTCCTCGACTTACGATCGGTTGGGGTCGTGGCATTAAAAAGGTTGAGAACCACTGCTCTTGGTAATAATCGGAGGGATCACCTTGTCCTGTATTCATCTGCCCATTTAAACAGGGTCAATTTCTGCCTAACCCAAGAGATTGTCATCTCACAGAGCCTTGGAAGTGGGCATTTTCACTGCTCCAACTCTTTAGAATTCCCCCCCCCCAAAAAAAGTCCTGCTTGCCTTCATTTCTCTTTGACTCTGTCTTGCACAGGAGGAGGGTGGGTTATAACTAAAGGTAGAGTTTGCGGAAGTGTAATATTTGCATCTTTTATTTTTAATCTTCTTTTGATATACCGGTATGTTTGGGCATTATAATTTTATTTTATCTTAACAGTGTTGGCTGCCCAGAGCCTCTGGGAAGCAGACAGACTGAATTAATGAAGTTTAGCCTAAAAAGATTGTATTAGGGGGAATATAAAAAACTGTCATGCAGAGTTTAAAGCATATTGCTTATCTGCCGATCTAATGGGATGGGCTCCAGCAGTGCATAAAAAGTGCAGAGAAACAAATTTCTTCTCCAAATTAGAGAAACATCCAAACGATAAGAGCTGCTCATCAACGGAGTAAACCACCTTGCAAGCTGGTGGATTTGTACTGAATTTGCTGGAACAATACGAATAGCAATCGCAATAGCACTTAGACTTATCTATCATCCCATGGTGCTTTACAGTAATCTCTGGGTGGTTTACAATGTCAGGATATTGTCCCCAACAGGCTGGATCCTCATTTACTGATCTTGGAAGGAGGGAAAGCTGAGTCAACTTTGAGCCCCATCAGGATCAAACTCCAGACTGTGGGCAGAGTTAGCCTGCAATACTGCAAACTAACCACTGCATAAATAAAAGACAGACAGTGAATTTGCCAAGGGTAGCACTATTCCATCCTGCCTTATTGACCCCATACATGTCGTCCACTAAGTGAGTCATGACAGTTAAGTGAATCAAGTGTTTATTAAGTGAATCCAGCTTCTGCCATTGGCTTTCCTTGTCAGAAATCAGCTGAGAAGGTTGCAAATAGCAATCACATGAACCTGGATGCTGCAACCATGCCAATTGCCAAGTCCCCAAATTTTGATCATGTGACCATGAAGATTCTGCAACAGTCGTAAGTGCGAAGACTAGTGGGTAAAGTCACTTTTTTCAATGCCATTGTAAGTTTAAACGGCCGCTGAATGAATGGTTCTAAGTCAAGGACTACCTGTATTGAACAGCAGGTGACTCCTGGAACCCCGTCCAACTCTGTTACCCATGTCAAAGACCAATAACCAGCAGTATTACAGTATCTCTGATCTAGCAAAGCCATAATTGTTCATCCTAATTAGCAATAATATAATCTGTTCAAGACCCAGTAAATCCCAAAACAAAGCAGGGTCTGCTCTATGCTCAGTGAACTGCTTTCAAGATAAAATCAATCACCACCTGAATATTCAGAAATATTTTATTTTTCCCTTGGTAGTCATGCTTCCATGATCCTTATAATATTTTTTTTCTTGCCTCTTCCACCACTGGTTCCTCCTGACAATAGTTCCTCCTCTTCTCATGGATGAAGATGGCCATAGATCCATAGGAAACAAACAGTGTGCTACAGTTTTTTTTCCAATACTTAGCAAGGATGTCATTATTACTCTAAATCACCCTTCCATCCTGTTGAGCAACAAAATTTTCAATAAATCCATCTTGGGCCCTATTAACTCAGGGTAGACCTGTACTGCTTAGGAGGCAGAGGTACTTTTAGGATTTCCCCTGACACATATAATTTTTTAATAAAAACTCTACAGATATATTTTAATGTTACATGATTTCACTGTGCAGCTCATTTCCTTGTCTTTAAAAGGAACAACATGCATGCATTCACACACATGCATATAAGCATCGTTTGCCAATATTTGCGCCAGCATTTGGAGATTCCCTGAGGTACCACGTCTAACAGAATCTAAAAAGTTCTATTTCTAAGATCTGAAATGAAAATCAGGGTTCTAATTCTCAGTTTACAAAATAAAACACTGAAAAATAGTGAGTGGCTAGAGACATTACAAAAAAATAGGGGATCAGAAAGGCACTTTCAATACCTTTCAACCTACCCCCAGTTCATACAGACCTGCTTTTTGTTGGAAAACTTCTCCTGTTTTACAACTCCTTCCTCCAAAAAAACATTCCCCAAATTCAGTGGTTACCCTGCCTGGGTGCATTGCAAGCGATAGTTGCACCAACACATCAAACAACTGGCCTTCTCTGGCCTGTTAAGGTCCAGATGTGTTGGAAAACAACCCTCCAGGTTGTAATACGCCAAATACATCTGTAGAGCTTTAGGTTGCAGAAAGCTGCTATACAGAAAACTGCAGGTCGAAAAATAAAAGGGGTCTAAAATAAAGGAATTCTTAGGCTTAACACTTTCAATCCCAAGATACACTGTTGGCTAAAAACACCTCTTATCTCAAAATAGCCCATAATGTGCTTCAGTAGCTTTTCTCTTAACAGAATTCTGAATTCCCTTTTTTTTTCAATTGATTTGGAGATCTTCTAACACCCCCTTTGCAACTAAATCAATAGATATTGGCTAACCTGATTTTCTGCTCAGAAAAGGAAAAGGAAAAGGTTTTCTTTCATGTGCTAGAGTTTCTTCTGTCTGCCTTCAAAACTGAAGACTTTTTTATATTAATTCAAAGCAGCTCTTAGGCTATCTTAACTTTCATTTCTGCAGGAAATAAATAATTGCTCCCATATGCCCAGTAAAAAAGCAGCAGAGCAAAATAAGCCATGGGGGAGGATCTGTCAGGTAAAAAGAAAATGCTGTGATTCTGCAGTATTTTAAGTAAAGGCATGTTTGAAAATAAAGTTTTTATCCAAGAGGGAGGGGGGAAATTGGGGGGGGGGGAGAAGAGAAGGGAGAGGAAATGGCAACTTTAAAAAAACGCTGAGTAAAAAAAAAATGGCCTATCCTGTAGCAACTCTGGCTAAAATGGAAAGTCTTATTATAAAAATAAAAAATAGAGTGTTTGAAGTACTGCCAAGAAGCAATTAAAGATTAATCTCTCCTCCTACGCACGCACACCACTACACACAA
>NW_015387934.1:0-10722 GCF_001527695.2 Protobothrops mucrosquamatus | reverse complement strand
AGATAAAAATTGTTCATTTGAGTGATTCTTCAGATAAGCTGAAATCTTTGCCATTTCAGCAAGGTGTGAAACTTTCAATCTCCAATCTTCCATTGTAGGTAAAATTTTACTCTTCCAGTTTTGAGCTATCAACAAACGGGCAGCAGTTAAACAGTACAACATCAAATTAGTTTCTTTTACGTCCAAATTTTGTGTAATAAATATTGGTTGGTTTGCTTTGGAGGCTTTATGTGATCTGCAAACCTATTCCACTTGATTGGTACTTTATAAGAAGACGGGAAATGGATGGGAACTTTTTTCCCCCTCTTTCAGTAAGTGTTCTTAGGACTTAACTGTAGGCAGATGTTAAAACATTGCTGGCAATCTGGAAGCTGGGAAGTGGGAAACCAGGAGTTGGGGAAGCACTCAATATAGCATGCCAAAAAGGTTCCAACAAGTTCCCAACCCAAACCTAGATACCTCCTATCCAAGATGACTCAGTAGCCAGGTTGGGCTAGCACAGCATCAGACAAGCCTTCCTAAATGAGGATCACAACATGGAACATATATCATATTCCTTGTTCTTCTCTAGCACTTCTCTGGAGACTGTGACTATAAGGTCATTTGAAACATCTTGAAACACTTCTAGACATTAAGATAATTAATGTGAGAAAGGGAAAAGTGAACACTTCAATATTGTTTTATGTGGAAAGGATTTATTCTTAAAAAGAAGGGAAGCACAACCACCTTTCATAGCGACAGAGGTGGCTTATTTATAACAGGGCAACAATTCCCATGAGCTAAAAATCAATATGTTGTAAATTATCATCATTCAGATTCTACCAAGAGTGAATGAGAGCACCAATTTCGCAGCAAAGAGGGCAGGATTGAAATTGCTTGTGAAAGTGGTGGCAGTTGTTGTCATTGTTTTTACTGTTGCATTAAACCTACTGGAAACTGAGCACATCTATTTTATGCCTTAGTGTGCTGAGCACATCTATTTTATGCCTTAGTCCAATGGTTCTCAACCTCTCCCTGGGGTCCCACGATGTCATCACAGGAGATCTGTGAAGGCTTGAAGAAATGTTATGATTTAAATCTTGAGTAAGTTTTGGAGGTCCGTGGCCATAGTCCTTGGCCACAAAAGGTCCATGGTGAAGAAAAGGTTGAGGACCACTGCCTTACTCTATTCAAATAAAAGCCCCACTACCCCATCTGAAACCACTCAAAATTACGATTTTGGGCAAAATACTGTTAGCCTGATCATGACAATCCAATGTTGGAATGCATAAGAATGAGAGAAAAGGCTACTAAATCAGGCAAAGGCCCATAAAATCAGTATTCTCTTCTATCAGATGCACTCAATTAGCATTCTCTGTTGGTAGAGCAGCATATAGTTGTGATGACTAGGAAGCATCAATAGTCTTAATTTCCCCATCAGTCTCCTAATCTTACTTCCTAGTGGCAAGTACTCTTAGAGGCTCTGGTTCAAATCCCAATGGGATTAGGAATTTATGGTCTTCAGCATGACCTATTTTGCAGCATACTAGCTTCATCTATTGAGGCTCATATTTTCTGGACTTCTAGAGGGCCATCAGTTTCAGAACACTTACAGCAAATCATCTCCTATGACACTGAAGTTTAACACAAGAATGTGAACTAGCTGTTAAAAATCGCTAGAGTCCGAGAAGGGGAAAAATCTAAGAAACCACATTAAAACAAAACTTCATAGAACACAAGTGGTGAGGGTTTTTTTTCCAATCCTTAGGAAAGATTGATATCACAACGATGAAAGAAACAAGTGCACATTTGTGGATTAGCAGCAAGAAAGAGAATAGTCACAAATGATAGTTACATGTGTCGTGCCAAGAGGCACGTGTTAGTACGTTTTCCAAAACTATAAGTACAAGAAAGAAAGAGCTTGGGGGGGGGGGGGAAAGATACAGATACTATACCACAAGGGCACTAATTTCAATGCAGAACTAGTGTGTGGTACAACAAGCTGCCTTTCCATTATATTCTTTTACATGCACACACACTTGATATGAGATCCAGACATTACATTAATCAAAAAAGTGCCAGTAATGAAAATCGTGGCTGTAAATGTTGCTGGAATATAGCGTAGATCTTCTCTGACAGGCTATGAGGTGGAGGATTACGGAAGCTGACATCCAATGCATCTGGGAGATACCAAGTCGATGGGTGAGGCGTAATGGCCCAGCGGTTAAAGAAGCTGGCTGAAAAGATGACAGCCCGGGTTTAAGACTCAAGCACCGTGCAATGTGGTGAGCTCCTGTTCCTACTGCAGCCCCTGCCCACCTAGCAGTTCAAAAGCATACAAATGCAAATAGATGAATAGGTATCACTTTGTTGTGTTTCATATGCCTCGGTATATAGTCATACTAGCCACATGACCATGGAAGAGTCTTCCGAAAATGCTGGCTCCCTTGGGTAGGAGATGAGCACTACCCCCTAGAGTTGGACACCATTGGAAAGGGGAAACCTTTGCTTTTAAGTTGCGGGAACTACTTATAACACTGTGTTATGATTTTTAATAATAATAACAATAATAACAATAATAATAAACAACAACCACAACCACAACCACAACCACAACAACAACAACAACAACAATAATAATAATAATAATAATAATAATAATAATAATAATAATAAAGTTGGAAGGGCCCTTGGAGGTCATCGAGTCCAACCCCCTGCTCAGGCAGGAAATCCTATACCATTTCGGACAGATGGCTGTCCAGTCTCTTCTTAAAAACCTCCAGTGTTGGAGCATTCACCACTTCTGGAGGCAAGTTGTTCTACTGGTTAATTGTTCTAAGTGTCAAGAAGTTTCTCCTTAGTTCTAGGTTGCTTCGCTCCTTGGTTAGTTTCCACCCGTTGCTTCTTGTCCTGCCTTCAGGCGCTTTGGAGAATAGCTTGACTCCCTCTTCTTTGTGGCAGCCCCTGAGATATTGGAACACTGCTATCATGTCCCCCCTCGTCCTTCTCTTCATTAAACTAGGCATGCCCAATTCCAGCAGCCGTTCCTTATATGTTTTAGCCTCCAGTTCCCTAATCATCTTTTTTTTTGAAGTACAGCTATGATGCCACACTGACAAGATTTGAATTAATGGCAAAAACAAGGAGTCTTTTTACTAATGACTTGAGACAGGTAGAAACCAGCAAATGTGGACCACTGCTCATAAATAGGCTTTCAACATTGCTTCTTGGTTACAGCATGAAAATCAAGGAAAGAATCTGGGGAAGCATGTTCCTTATTTTACAGACAGGAAGATTCAGTGTCAGTTTTTCCTCCCAGTATTTTCCAGTTTACTGCCTAGAAGAGAATTTTAGGTAGTTTTTAGGAAGGGGGGGTTAATAACACAAAAATAATATATTTTCAGAATGTTCAGTAGGAAACTGTTATCTTTTTTCCCCTACTGTAAAATCTACTAAAGATATGTGCAGGATGTTTGTGAGTGAGTATAATTAAATTACTACACACTGCTCCATTTTAAGTTCCCTTGATATGTATGTTTGTCTCCCATCAGTCACAGGCTATCTGAAATGGGTAGTTGGCTGCAACTGTTTTCAACAACAGTACAGTGTTCACATACTATGCAAGAAAAGGCCGGGATTTGCTGCTCTCTTTGAAAAGATGCAAATTCAATTGAAAGATCTGTGAAATGGAGAGAAAAGACCTGGAAATCCACTGCAATTTGGACCAGGAAAGTAAACTAAGCAGTAATACCGGTCAAATATTTAAACTTTTTCCCAAATAGAAATAAATACACAAGCACATGAGACAGTCGCAAACAGAGTTGCTCCTGATGACATGGACAGCCATAAATAAATGTTTAAAAATTAGCATTGGTCATCTAAACCAGTTGCCCCCAACCTTTCGGGCATCAGGGACCGGTTTCCATGGAGAAAGGTTTTTCCGTGGACCGGGGAGGGCGTGGTTTCACATGCTGCCTGCATCTCATGGATGGGTCTTCGCTTGTTTGTGCGGCCCAGTTGCTGACATGCCGCGGCCCAGTCCTGGTCACAGACCAGGGGTTGGGATCCCCTGATCTAAACACATCTAAACAGAGATATCTATTTTAAAGATCAGTGCTGCCTTTTTCCTAGCTTTTGGAAAGCTTTCATTTGTTGGTTACTAGTCACAAACAAATAGTCATCTTAGGAAATCTTTAAAATTTCAACTGTTGTTTGTTTTCCATTGCATTTTCAGAAAGAGAAATGATAACTTTCCCATGGCAAGGGAGATTCTAACCTGGCCTCTTCATCCAGAGAAGATGTGTTCTCAACAGTTAATTTCCTCTGCCTCTCCATTCCTTTCCCCTTTTGCATAATATGCATTAAAACCATGAGCCTGCAGGGAGCAACTGCCTTATCACTGCAATGCATATAAAACATTAGACCTTTTATGGGTGTCACATAATAATAAGAAATGCAAAAGCAGAAGTCTGTGTCAAGAGAGAGCTTACATATTGAATTAGAGAATACAAGAGGAAAAGAGAAGGGAGAAACAAAAGGAAAAAACTGGAGGGAAAATGAGTGTTGTCTTCATTTCTGGAAATCTAGAAGGATTCACTCAATGTGGTTTTACAGGAAGCCTGTGGGGGTTTTTTTCTGAGACACTGGTGCACAATTCGCCCAAGGGCCTGGTTGCACCTTGGAATAAGTATGTGACAGGAGCCTTGGACCAGATCATCTCCATGTAGACTTTCTCTGGTTGCAGATTTCATAGAGCAGGGCTTTTCAACCAGTGGTACGGGTACCACCTGTGGTACATTGGCACCTGGCAGGTGGTACGCGACCATCCTAGAAAAGTGGTAATGGGGGAGGGGAATGAGCTGAACCTGGGGCAGCACTGCACAAGCCTGAGCGAGAGACGGCTTGAGCTGCAGGGCTGTCAGGGCTCAGCGGAAGCACCAGGATCAGCGCCAGGCTCCAGCTGGAGCTCAGCGCTGATCCTGGCGCTTCTGCTGAGCCCTGAAGAAGCGCCGATCAGCTGGAATGTTGCAGCCTCTCCAGGGTCTTGTGATTTACATTCAGAGGCTTGGCAACTGATTCATATTTATGACGGTCACAGTGTCCCAGGGTCATGTGAAGTGACCAAACCCTGCTGCAACCACCCAGCAGATGGGGGGAATAAAAACCAAACATCCCCCCACCACACCCCTGCTGCCAATCCCCAACGGAAATGCTCACAACAATGAAAACCTCGGACAGGAGGAAGAGCACCGCCGGGTGGGCAGGCAGTTGTCTTGCTCAGCTGTGGCTTGGGGGGCACTTTTTTCAGTGCCATTGTAACTTCGAACAGTCACTAAGCAAACTGTTGTAAATCGAGGACTACCTGTACTTTATCACTTTTTTTTTTTTTGGTCATCATGTTTTTGATACCTTGCTAGGTGACTGGTGGTACTCGGATATTGCCATATCCTAAAAGTGGTACAGTGGGTGAAAAGGTTGAAAAGCCCTGTCATAGAGTACCTTGGTTTACCAAGGAGCTCCATGAGATGAAGCAACACAAAAGATACCTAGAATGCCACTGGAGGAAGAAAAGAATGAAGCAGACGGAGCACAGGTAAGAGCCTTAATTAGGACTTACCACGGTGACAATAAGAGCAGCGAAGCAAGCCTACTTCTTTGCTTATCACATCCCTGTTTCAGGTGATTAGGTCCCTCCTTAACAGGAGGGACCAGGGAATGTAAGGAATAGTCTGAGCATCTATAGACAAAAGTTGCTGAGAATACTGTATTGCTATTGCTGAGATGTCCAAATAAAGCATGAAAAGAAAAGAAAAAACCCATCTGGCCCTCAACAAAACTGTCATCTCTCTTCTTATCCATTTTTTTTCCAAAGATCCAACTCTGCATGGTTTCAAAGCTTACATATCTCATTTTTTAAAAGATGAGCTGTTCCCTTCATTATGAGTGACTTTGAAAGTTGTGTCTTGATTGGCACGGAATTTAACAGCCTCTCAAGGGAATGCAGAAGGCAATCTCTATGATTAGCAAAGGTGTGGGGGGCAAAAAGAGAAGGAACTGGCTCGGGTTGAGGAGTTGGCATGGTTCACTAATGCACCCTGCTAATTTTAGTCTTGTAAATCTGCTGGTTCTGTGAAATGCTGTGAGAATCCTCCTTTGTCACTTAGGCATATGAAGTTTCTACTGTTCTTACGGAAGAATGACCATGAAGCCCAATTGTGCAATCCATGGCTATTTCCCAAACCTGGGTTGCAGGTTTCCATTTGAAATCTAGCATCCAGGAAAAAAAATACAAATATACTTTATTTTACAGACTTAGTATTTTGCCAAAAACAAAACAAAACCCCAGAACTAGGAATTTCAATCAAGGAGAAACTAGATTGTGCCAAGGTCTGTCGATAACCATTTCCCATCAAAGACTTTTTAATATAGTCACCATGGTATTGTCTGATACTTTACATTACTCTATATAGGAAAGTGGTTATTTTTTTAAAACAACATTTTTTATTTGGCTTTTTGTTCCAATGCTCCAGGGCAGGGAAGATACAGGTAGTCCTTGACTTACAACCATTTGTATAGTGACCATTCAAAGTTACAATGGCACTGAAAAAAGTGACTTATGACAGTTTTTCACACTTACGACCATTGTAACATCCTCGTGGTTCACATGATCAACATTTAGATGCTTGGCAACTGGCATGTATTCATAATGGTTGATATCCCAGGGTCATGTGACCACCTTTTGTGATTTTCTGACAAGCAAAATCAAGGGGGAAGCCAGATTCACTTAAGAACCGTGTTACACACTTAACAACCGTGGCAAGAAAGGTTGTAAAATAGGGCAAACCTCATGTAAACTCTTGCTTAGCAGTGGAGGTTTGGGGCTCAATTGTGGTCATAAATCAAGGACTACCTGTAGTCTATTGTTCCTCGTACCTGGTTATTCTTTCATGATGAGAAAGGTGAGGCTAAGAGAAATTAGTAAAGTACTAACTGACTGGGGTTTTAAATCTGATTTTTCTAACCTACAATGCATTTGCACTTCACTTCTTGTTCTCTTAATTACATTTTATATTACAAATATATGAACATGCCTCATAGCAAGTGGGACTGTTGATATATCAAGTTCAATAGCCTCCTAATAAAGCCATGCTGTTTTATAATTGTATTTATATTTGTTAATATAAAAAGCAGTAAGAACACAAAGCAATACACACATAAAATACACAGATAAGCTGATCCCATCTAGCTTAATAATATTTACACAGACTGCTCACAATTCTGCAGTTCTACTTTTTTTTTTTCTTATCCTTGCCTAGAGATTTTTGGAATGGAACGCAGAACCTTTTAAGCATAGGTCTTTCCAAGCTACAGTCATTTTTGTGGGCATTTTTCCACAGCTCTAAATCCAGGATTCCTCCCAATCTTTGAGAAAATTATAAAATCAGGTTTAGGCAAGTGGTAATATGCAACCTAATTTCATTAATGTTCTTCAAAAAAACAAGTTGGGATCTCTAACAAGTTATTTTCCCTTAAAATAACTTGTCAGCTAAGAGCGACAGAGGGAGGAAAAGAAAAGAAAACAAGAACGGAGACAGAGAGAAAGGAAAATGCCATTCATGTCTAATTTTGGCCCTATCCACTAAGCTTCAGGCTCTGGACAGGTTATCTCCAATAAAAAGCAGACATCAAAAGTAAAATGGTCTCCAGAGAAGTCAGACTAATATTTGGTGTATGGCAGTGGTTCTCAACCTTTTTAATGCCGCGACCCCAACCGGTCGTAAGTCGAGGACTAAACCGGTTGTAAGTCGAGGACTAAACCGGTCGTAAGTCGAGGACTAAACCGGTCGTAAGTCGAGGACTACCCAACCGGTCGTAAGTCGAGGACTTTCCCTGCCCGGGAGCACCGTGCATGCGTGGTTCCACCCCTTGCGCCGGCCGAGGCGTAGCTGGCAAGCAGCAGAGACGGAGCAGGCCGACCACCAGCTGGCCCAACCCAAGGGAGGTAAGGCACCCACCGGAAAAGGGGAAAAAAATGGCGGACAAAAAAAATGGCGGACAAAAAAATGGCGGACAGCCTTGCTTGGCGATCCCCGTGAAATGGTCGATCGACCCCAAATGGGGTCCCGACCCACAGGTTGAGAACCACTGGTGCATGGTGTCCATGAGGTTGTGTGTGAAAAAAAGGCTAGATCAGTGACTGAGTGCCCAAATTGCAACCCAAAACCCACTTATGCATTGTCGAGTGCCGGGTGAGCGTGGCCCGTTGGGTGGGCGTGGCTGCAGTAACGGTAGACTGGGTGGGACTAAAAAGTTCAATCAATCAATTCCAACTTTGCAAGACCTTTTTTTTCCCCGCAAGAAGTTGAAATTGACTGATTGAACCTTTTTTTTTTTTTGCACACGGCGGCGGAGGCCTAAAGCGAAAAGGTTTTATGAAACCCAGCTGAAGGCCTAGGACTGGGGCGACAGCGCGCGTGCCCACAGAGAGGGCTCTGAGTGCCGCCTCTGGCACCCGTGCCATAGGTTCGCCACCACTGGGCTAGATGGTGGTTGCAGAAGCCAGATCAAAGCATCACCACCTTGCTTTTTTTATATTGACTTTTCTCCTCAAAGTACACTGCTCTCTTTCATTGCTTAAAACAGAGGTGCCCACCCTTGGCAACTTTAAGACTTGTGGACTTCAACTCCCAGAATTCCCCAGCCAGCCCCAGAGACTCCTACAAATTCCACAAGGCTTAGCCTTAGGGCAACCTTATGTTAATGTGGAACTTGTCTTGGCCAGGAATCACTGCCCAAAAAGCAATGGGTGGAACCAAGTTAAAAACTAAATGTGGTTGCTTCAGTTATACTTAAATATAATTAAAATGAATTGCAATTAATATGAGTACTCTCCACTCAAGTGTTTAATCATTTCCTTCCTGTGCCACATCCAAAATTTCTGGAGGTCTCTGGAAGCCACATTTAAGGTTCTTAAAGGTCCAAGTGAATAACAGTCAAGCCACTTCATTTATTGTTCCTCTATGTCCTTCACAGAAGCCGGGCTGTTTTCCAAGGAAGGGAAACTCTCTCAATTGAGCACAAAAAGAATGAATTCAGCTGAATAGTTTGGTTCTTTTTAAAAAAAGAAAAAAAAATCTTGTAACTCATTTTTATGGGCACTTTTACAACTCAGGATTAAGGAGGAGTAAGTGTTTGGAAAAATCCAATATTTCAAGCTACTGTATGTGGCGCAGGTAGGATAGAACTGTCCTTGTAGAAATGCATAGTGTGCGTACACCACTATAGACAATACACACCATCATCAAAGAATCACAAAGCCAGAAGGAGACAGTTGGCCATGAAGTCCAATGCTGTCTGTGACCCAGTATGAGTACAGGCAGTCCTCAACTTACAACCATTCATTTAGTGACTGTTCAAAGTTACAATGGTCCCCACACTTATGACCATTGCAGCATCCCCATGATCATGTGATCAAAATTTGGGCACTTGGCAACCAGGCATGTATTTATGATCATTTCACTGTCCTCGGGTCATGTGATTGCCATTTGCGTCCTTCCCAGCCAACTTCTGATAAACAAAGTCAGCGATGAAAGTTAGATTTCCTTAACGGCCATGCATTTCACTTAACAACTGCAGTGATTTAGTTAACATTCATAGCAAAAAAGGTTGTAATATCAGGCACAACTCACTTAAGGACCATCTTGCTTAGCAATGGAAATTCTGGTCCCAATTGTGGTCGTAAGGCAAGGACGACCTGTATACAAATTAAAGCATTTTAGGTAGCTGGCTCTCAAACCTCCACTTGAATTTATCCAATTAAAGGAAACCCATCAGTTTTGGGGATAAGTAATTCCACTGTCCGAGAGCTCTTACTACAGTCAATCAGAAAACCAGAAATGAATACTTTCGTGCCTGGAACAAATCACTGCATTCCAGAAGATTTGCCAAACTCTTTTAGATCAGCTACCGTTTGGGAGAACCGAAAGCCAGGACTGCAATAGATGCATTTGGCTGCACTGGATTTTGGATAAAATTAATCCAGGTGGAGTGAATTGGGCAGGTTTGGTCCATGCCACTCCTTTTTTTCCTCCATATCAGCTCATACCATGTTTCCCTTTACTCCAAAAGACGCATTAGGGTTTATTTTCCGGTTAAGTTTTATTTTCAGGGAAATACGGTACTAAATGCATCCGTCTGGCTGATGATCTTAACTGGGGCTTATTTTGGGGGTGGGGCATATATTACGAGTGTCCTAAAAAATCATGCTAGGGCTTATGTTCCAGTTGGATCTTATTTGGGGGAAAACACGGTAGTATGGCATTCTGCAATGACCTCCCTGTCCATAACCTTTCCAGCACCTTCCCTTCCCCAGCAACCTTAGTTTTATTTCATATTTTCTTCCCTTGGATCAGTTCTCCCAGATCAAAACAGTCCCATTTCATTCTAGGCTCACACCTAAACAGTCCAAACATATTATTGTATGCTAGACTGTAGATTCCATGCTGCTTGGGAATTCTGGAAGCTGTAGTTCAATTTATTTATTTATTTATTTATTTATTTATTTATTTTAAGACTTATATGCCGCCCTTCTCCCCACGGGACTCAGGGCGGCTCACAGCATATTAAAACAACATAGCACATTTCCCCAATAAAAGCCAATTAAAACCAAATATTTGTAGCTGTGTCTCTTATTAAAAATCATTAAAAATTATCCCTATTTAAAATTCACCCTAGGTCAGTCCC
>NW_015387933.1:447594-461462 GCF_001527695.2 Protobothrops mucrosquamatus | reverse complement strand
TTTTATTAAAGGCATCTATCATTACTACACTGAAATAATAATGTGAGGAGAATATCATCTGCAAATAAAACATTTTATGTTCAATTAAATTATATACTACTATGTAAATCTCCCTATATTGTCTAATAAAGGTCCCACACAAATTTCAAAAGCAAAGGTGAAAGAGGATAATAAAAAATATATGATAAAACTTTATTTTTGATATTATATGGGGAACTCATATAATATCTTGATCCATCTTATAAATCTCAAAGAAAACCAAAACCTATTAAATACAGCAAACATATACTGTCTAAAGATAGCTGTAATATTGAGCATTCTTCTCACAGACCAGGATTCTAAAAGAAATAAATGTATTTCTATGTTAGCATCCTTTACAAGGAATATAGTGCAATACTTAATCTCTTTCCATTCAGTGGTTTGAATGAGTGTCTCTATGCAATACATCATTTTTTGCAGCAAACCTGAAATATAATACTCCGCTTTGGTCTGTAACTTTCTTAACTTTTTGTAGAGTTCAGTTCAGCATTCAATACCATAATTCTAGATATTCTTTTAACTAAACTAAATCAGCTAGCCGTGACTGACCACACTTGTAAGTGAATCTTAAGCTTTCTAACAGACAGGAAGCAGCAGGTGAAGCTAGGCAAAATCACATCAGATACCTGTACAATTAGGCCAAGGTCCCCGCAGGGTTGTGTGCTCTCTCCACTTCTCTTCTCTCTGTATTCCAATTACTGCATCTCAAAAGATGCCTCTGTTAAAATACTGAAGTTTACAGATGATACAACAGTGATTGGTCTCATTCAAGACAATGACGAATCTGTGTACAGACAGGAGGTTGAACAACTAGCCTTGTGGTGTGTGGTGCAACAATCTTGAACTAAACATATCAAAACTGTGGAAATGATAGTAGATTTTAGGAGAAGCCTTCCTATACTACCACCTATTACAATACTAGACAAGACAATATCAACAGTAGAGATCTTCAAGTTTCTAGGTTGTATAATATCTCAAGACTTAAAATGGATACCTAACATCAAAAACATCATGAATAAAGCAGAACAAAGAATGTTCTTCCTATGCCAACTCAGAAAGCTCAGACTGCCCAAGGAGATGCAGATACAGTTCTACAGAGGAATTATTGAGTCTGTCATCTGTCCATAATTGTTTGGGTTGGCACTGCAACCAAACAAGACAGACACAGATTTCAACGGATAATTTGAACTGCAGAAAAAACAATTGCTACCAACCTGCCTTCCATTAAGGACTTGTATACTGCATGAGCCAGAAAGAGGGCTGTGAAAATATCTACAGACCTCTCACATCCTGGACATAAACTGTTTCAACTTCTACCCTCAAAATGACACTATAGGGCATTGCACGCCAAAACAACTAGACACAAGGACAGTTTTTCCCCTATGCCATCACTCTGCTAAACAACTAATTCCCACAATGCTGTCAAACTATCTAGTAAGGCTGTATTACTATTATTCTTTTCATCTTCCCTATTACCTATCTCCTAACCTACTTATGACTATAACTTTGTTGCTTGTGTCTTACGATTTATATTGTTTTATTTAGTATCGTAGTATGATTTATGTTGACTCCAAGATCCCTCTTAGAAACAATGGAATATTATTATTTCCTTTTCCTGATTTATAGATGTCAATTATTTTAATAAATTGCTTGTTTTTTTTAAATGAAACTCAAATGAACTAATTGACAAAAATAGACTTGATCCCAAATATTTTTTAAATTAATGTAAAGAACTAAAGTTATCACTTTTAAATCTCCAAGTGACATGTTGTGTATAAATATTGTTATGTATCCTAAAAGTGGGCTCACTATATGAAAATTGCTTTGATTCTCTACTTATATACATAACTTTCTGGCATTATATTAATACATTTAATTGTGCTCTAAACCTATTGCCTGAGAAAATTGGTTTGCAGTTATTTGACTTCCCCAGGTATGCTAATCACTCACACTTTTTTGACTCTTCTTGGCACAGAGTTCAGTTACTCAAAGACGGTGAGTTCTAGTCCCACCTTAAGCACAAAGCTAGTTGGGTGATCTTGGGCCTGTCATTCTTTCTTAGCCATAGTAAGGAGGTAAGGGCAAACCACTTCTGAAAAACCTTACCAAGAAAACTGCAAGGACTTGTCTAGGCAGTCTCCTAGAACAGAGGTTCCTAACCTTTTTGGCACCAGGGACCGGTGCCCTGGAGAAAGGTTTTTCCGTGGACCAGAGGGGTGTGGTTTTGTGTACTACCTGCATCTCGTGGATGGGGCTTTGCTTGTTTCTGTGGCCCAGTTGCTGGCCTGCTGCAGACCGGGGGTTGGGGACCCCTGTTCTAGAATCAGACATGTTTGAATAGAAGGAAAAAAATGCCAATATATTCTAAATGCAAAATATATTCATGTCTTTGATGGATTGAGCTGGGAAATATTTCAAAAACAAACAACAAAAATATTTCAATTATTGTCCATTGGATAGTGTTTGAAATAAGTTAGCTGCATATTTTAATTTCAAATCCAAGTGAAATTCATTTCAGCTACCTATAGCTTTAAACTCTTGGTTTTCTCCCTGCACGTGTTTCATTATCAGGCTAGGTAATATCATGGAAGTGATGTTTGTGAGATGTTTATATATAGCAGCCTGTCCTTCCTGCCTTGCATGAGTTTGAGCAGGATGTGTTGATTGGTAGCATTGTTTCTTCTTTGATTGGCATGCTATTGGCTAATGCTTCTTGTATGATTAGGTGCTGATTTCTGCTCATCTTGGTTAATAGATTATAATAAGAGGAAATGTGCTTTGGGCTGTTTGTCCTTTATCTGACCTTTTCAATGTTCCTAAATAACATTTATTTCTTTATGTCTGTTGATTGTTAACTTGTCAGACTGTCAAGCTTCTATGAATTCTTTTGCATTCTTAAACCTGGCTTGATCTAAAATGGAAGTAGTGGTGTTTTCATGCCTATTTCATATGTTAGATCAGGGGTCCCCAACCCCCGGGCTGTGGACCAGTATCGGGCTGCAGCATGCCAGTAACCGGTCCACACAAATAAGGAAAGCCCCATCCACAGGATGCAGGCAGCACACAAAACCACTCCCCCTCCGGTCTGTGGAAAAACCTCTCTCCACGTAACCGGTCCCTGGTGCTCAAAAGGTTGGGGACAGTTTTGTCATCATCATCATCATTGTCACCAAAGCCAAGGTCATTGTAAATTAGCACATACTAACTGAACGCTCGACTACCAGCACTTTAATAGCACACAAAAGAAGTACATAAAAAAGCCTTGTTCAGATGAGCAGAACTCCAGAAAGCAGTAATATTTTATCTACAGAGCATTTCCCCAAGCAATAGATGCCCATACAACTTCATAAAATAGTGTTTATCGATACAACCAACTATAGCACAATCACTACAATCCATAAAAAATGATAATCTTTCCATAATTAAAAATATTAAAAATAAGCCAATATTTTTTAAAAATATTAAAAATAAAAATAATTAAAAAGAAGTAAAAGAAGCCAACAACAATCCCTTGGCATAACTGTAATTCACAAACCAATAAAATCCTCCAAAGCACTCTCAACAACCCCAAAGGCTCAGCAGCCAAAGAAGACAAAACATTTACAATATATAATGTCTGGACACATCTACAAACGTCAATTCCCAGGTAGAAGATATGAAGAAAACTCATCAGTTTCACAGCCCATGAAGACGTTCAACCACAATTTGAACTGAGAAGCTATAGTCATTTTATGTTAAGGCAGGCAGAAGAATATTCCTAGAAACATGGCAGTCTGACAAATTAGTAATCACCACACTAAAGAAATAAGCCCCATAAGCATTGAATAAATCAAAGCAAGGATCAGATAGCTTAGAACACATCCTCCCTTGTCCTCTATTAACCAACACCAGTATAAACATGAACTAGCATCTAATCATCACAGTGACTACCAGAGTATAGCATGTCAATCAAAACAATACCAATCAAAACATCCTGTATAGTGATTGGGGAAAAAATAGTAAAATTTTGAGGTCTGCCTAAATGTGAATATGCACAATAAGTTGTTTTTATGGATATTGTTGAATATGACTTATTTATTTGCAGTGCATGTGATTATATGTAATCTTGTCCAAGTTTATTCTATAACAATTCCCATTTACATCCAAGTTAGATGAAGTAAGTACCATAAGCAGCTTTTGGAACTAGGAGGATAGAATTGCTTTAAACTTCTATTCAGGATTGTGAACCTTATATATTACTTTAGTTGCCCAATAAAGGAGTATTTTTCTCTTTTAAATATTCCTTACTGTTATAAGAATAAGTTAATGAACAAAATTATATTTTATAGCAGAAGATTTTTATGAAAATATCTTAAATATATGTTTTAAGAGTTACAGATGTATTTGTGTATACATACTTTTCTAGCAACTTATCCTGGTTAGTATGCATTGTATCAACAATATTACCATTCTTCCTGGGCTTTTATTTGGCTAATAGCATGAAATATTTCCTCTATGGTAATTGATTCTGTCATATTTTTAAAATGCCATAGTCATCTTTCAAAGAAAATGAATCTTGTTAAAGGTTCAGTCTGGGGACTTCTGCCACTGGGGTAAGTAGGAAGCATAAAACATACATTTAAAGAGATAAAATGAAATTATAATTAACAAGGAGAGATTAAAAAATACAAGATTTTGGAGTACAAAGTTTTGAGAGATGCTTTAAATATAAGAATTGACAAATATTTAGGTCAGGGTCTTCTAACATACAGAGGTTCCAACAACCCTAACCAGCATGAACACAGACTTCACACTGTGGGATATGTGAGACTAATGGTGCTAGAGACCAGCAAGAAATAAATGCTAACACAACCTGAAAGAGCAGATGGTAGCTTATTAGAAAGAGTCTTTAAATATATAAGAATAATTTAATAGTTCCCTTGTATGTGTTGATTAGTGGCGATATTCTTGAAAGAAAGTCATTATACACAAGAAGCTGCAAGATGCCATTTGAAATGAAAGGGGTGGTGGCTATTTGGCCTTTTTTCTTTATAAATAGCACTTTGCCAGGAAAACCAAAGGAACTAATTTATATATTTAGATATATAAATATCTAAATTTATAATTTATCAGAAACAATGAAAGCTGTTGTTGAATTATAGAAAATCTATAAAATTACATAATGAATTCTACAAGCTTTTTGACAATATAATTAAACCATACTTGGATAACTTTAATAAAACAGGTACAGATTTCTGAATAATACATATTTTATGATATGCCTTCGTACAGTTATATGGATATATTGATTTAATTCTTTTCATAAAATCAACATATCAAAGAATATTTTGATATCTCGTTTTAATGTACAATGTAAGGTTATAATTGAAGCAGAAACTATCCCCAAGTGTTGAGTCATTCATATATGACAAATGTCCCATGGTATTTTTGTGTCCATCGTACTATGCAAGATTCCATATAAGATGAGACAAAAATAGACATTTGGAAGTTGTACTTTTTCCCTAGAAGTACATCTCTGGGTTAGGAACTACATATTTTGAAGGGATATTTTTTTTAATGTTGAATGTATTACTCTCTGACAATAGCCTTTTTTATTTTATTTTATTATATAGGATTTGTGTTTAACTTGCATGTCACTCTAAGTTTTTATGAGCTGGGCAGCCTATAAATATAATTTCAAAGAAATAAATAAATCAGGTGGGTAGCCTTTAGGATACTGTTTCTATAGAAACAGTAACATAGTGAAGCACCACAACAGCTGACTTCTTATTTTGTATTGGAAAGAACTAAAGCTTAGGGCTAAATCACATGTTTCACATGCAACAG
This sequence comes from Protobothrops mucrosquamatus, assembly GCF_001527695.2. Taxonomy (NCBI): domain Eukaryota; kingdom Metazoa; phylum Chordata; class Lepidosauria; order Squamata; family Viperidae; genus Protobothrops; species Protobothrops mucrosquamatus. The sequence goes on along the minus strand of NW_015387933.1, from coordinate 455,597 downwards.
ATCCTCGATTCTATCAGCTCTCCAGAAATAGTTGAAAAAACAGTAATTGAAAGCACAAATGATTATCCTATTTCCTACATTGTACCTAATTCTTTGGTACTTTTTTTCCCTTTAAATTGTGAAATAATAATAAAAAGTAGCATTTAATAACTTTTGTATGTTTTGGTTAATTATTGCTAAAAATCTTAGGTCATGGCATGCATAGTGATCACCTATAGCTCTCATTTTACCTTGGTATCACATAAAAGTTTAATAGGTTTACTGTCTCAAACTTGCTCTGACCTAAAGTTTATTTATTGGAACAATGACCAAATATAAAAGAATACCAAATATTATCTGTTCCCCCTCCTCACACACACACACACACACACACACACACTTTCCACTGGTATTTGGAAAACCTAAGCAATATCAATGTTTTTTGTCCAAATGGACTGTATTCTTTAATAGTAAGAAAGTCTTAGCTCTGGTTTTATTTTTTATTTTTCTTAGCTGCATTGGAATAGCCCTGTTATGGCCTGTGAGGTGAAATGCTTTCAGGTTTAAGATGTATAGGCAACATATAAGAAAAGCATTAGGGTAAAGAATGATTAGTTTCTGTATAAAAATAGTACCCTAATAATTATGTGAACTATTGATTTTAAGGATATTGAAATAGATGTAAGTAAATTATGGCATTAAAGAAGGCAAGAGTCTGCCATGAGTCATGCTGACCAGCAAAGTTAGCTACTGATAAAAAAAATTGGCTTGGCTGCAGTTTATAGAGCTATTCTGATCTAATTATATAGAAGAACAATCAAATGTGTATATTTAAGGTAGAAGACATGTGGGTGTAGAGACATACATGTATGATATGTGGAAAACAGAATATAGATGGCATATTTATTATAACTCTAAAATAGAACTCTGGATTTATCCCATAGAAAAAATATACATATTTTTCTGTTGAAATAATAATAATAATAATAATGATGATGATGATGATGATGATGATGATGATGATAATGGTGATGATGATGATGATGATGATGATGATGATGATGATAATAATAATAATAATAATAATAATAATAATAATAATAATAATAATAATAATAATAATAATAATAAAGTTGACCTTGGAGTCATCTAGTCCAACCCCCTGCTCAGGCAGGAAACCCTATACCATTTCAGACAAATGGCTGTCCAGTCTCTTCTTGAAAACTTCCAGTGTTGGAGCATTCATATTTATATAATTGTTTAAATTTGATAGAAAAACATTTGTTCAATAAGATATGAAGATAATGATATGAAGATGATTTGTGAATTATCACCATATATCTCTAATAGTAACTACATTAGATTAAAAGTAGGCTTATTGAACCCTTTTTCTTTTCATTCCAAATACATTAAATTTAAATTCCCAAATAATTACCTAGCATATCTGTTCTGTAATGGAAATGATCACAATTGAACCCCATTTTCTTAAAAGCTGGTTTAGCCATGTTTACCTTTTCTGTTTGTCCTTCAGTAATATGGTACCCTAACAATTTTGCCATTTTACTTCTACTCCCCACTCAGAATATTCAGTGACTCATTTCTGGAAATCAATACCTACAGATCAAGTTTGGGCCTACATTTATGCACCTTGCTATCTAGCCTTTTTTTTTTTTCCAAATTCGAAGTTTTAAGTTGTAAAAAATGTTCTAGATCTTATAATTGAGAAAAAGGCAAGTTCATAAATGCTGCATGCTAAAAATATAAAAGGAATTAGTAACACTGATTAGATATACATTTGATTGTATTAGCTCCTTTTATCTGATTTATACTGATAGTGACAAAATATTCAGAGAAATTCAGCTAATTGTCACTTGTATTTAGAAACTCATCCTTGATTTCTTTTTTATTGGCTATTAGATTCTATTAGACAGTAAGATATTAGTACTTTTGGAGACAGAAAAAATATATATCCAAAATGAAGACAAATTTACTATATAAATCATCATGAAATATCATCATTTTTGAAATGCTAAATAAATAACTGTTGGAATATTATATGCTATTTGTATATTACAACCATCCCAGTTTAACTATTATTTTGATTACATTCCAGAACAGGGAAGAATCAAACACTACAAGTGATGGATTTTCACCTCTCAGTCTTCTAGAGTTGACTACAAGAGGTATGGAATATAAATAGTTGCTTTATTTATGTAATTGCATTTCTTTGTTCAGAAATGTAACAGCATTTTCTGCATAGAAACATTCAGAAAATCAAAAATGTAAACATGTTTTTCATCCAGGATTTTCATTTCATTCAGCTTTGACTGACACTTCTCTTCTGTGTTGAAAGTTATTAATTCACCCATCCCATAATCAAGTTATCTAGTTTCATAACCTTTTAGTTGCCTCGGGCATATTTATGTTATAATATCAACTAGTAGTTGAATGCAGTTGACAGAAAGGGTGATTCCTAACTGTGAAGAAATGCTCAATGTGCCTCTCATTTTTTAATTGGTTTATTGTAATGCGGATTCATTGCCGCAGTTCATAACACAGAGTAACATGGGATTAATTGTACTATATCACTGGTACTTACTGGTAGAGTAGCTCATAGCCTTATAAATTCATCAAATATGATTGTTGGATTCTTATATAAATAATATCCTTGGGGAAATAAAGGCTTTTAATTGTGTATGCATTTCACAAATAAAAACATCATATTACATGTGTGTCTTGCTTTATTTAGCCGTGGGGATCTTTTTTGAAGCTGTGTTAATCAGAGGTACTATTTGACTATCACAAGAAATTCTTAATACTTACTGTTTTGTATTCCTAATACCCAATACAACAGATTTACATAATTGACATGAAAGATTTTTTGATATTGATAAAGCTACTGGCATGGATTATGGGTAGCATTCTTTAATACATAGATAAAATGTTGAAATATTAATAATAAATAGTTTAGCTTATTATTGAATCCAGTATAAATACTATTGTTTCTAATTCTAAGGAATGCTATCAAAGTTGCTTTTCCTATCATTAGAAACTTATTGACTTTGATAATGGATCATAACATACTTTATAATGCTGGATATCATTCCATATGCAGCTTCGGTATCATGCAATGAGCCTCTCCTTTCCACTGTCTAGCCATCAAATATGCATATTCTCAATATGTGGGCAGTAAATGGTTTTAAATATCACAAGACATACAGGATTATGAGAGACCATTTTCAAGAGCTGCTAATTAAGGCAACTTCATTTGTGTTCTACTGTTTTGTTAAACATGTCTTCCACAAGATTTACACGTGCATAAATTACATACAAAGTGAAAATTATTTGTTCAAAATTTTAATAAACAGCATTTTTTGCTCCACTGCCCCCCCCTTTTTTTCTTTTAAGGTTTTTCTCTTGCTATTTTATCTGTTGTCTTTGTTCCTGCTGTCTTTATTTTAAGTTATTTTAATTGCCTTTTTCACCTTATTTTGATATAGCTATATTTTAAAAGCTGTTATAGCTTTCTGTATCTTTGTATAATATACTTCTGAGTTTTCAAAAGCAATTAGTACAAATTGCTAATTATTTAAATAAATAAATTGTTTAGATAAATAAATAAAAACTAAATAAAAATTCATTGCATTATTTCATACACAATATTTTATCTTAAATTAAATGTGCTTAACAATTATGTTAATTATTAAGGTGTAGCACTTTTATTCTTCTGGAAAAAAATAAAGTCTCTCTTGAGTCAGCTTGATGACCACAGATGCCCAGGAAACAATGGGAGGCTGAAGGAAACAAGGGAGAATTGAAAAACGTGCAAGAAGTATCTTAATGCAATTATGAAAAAGTGAACTTGGTTTTTTGATGTTGCAATGCACATTTGATCATCTTGGCAGTGTGATTGTTAATGGATTCTTATGCTGATGATAACTGGATTGTATCCATATTGCTTTCTTGGCAACAATATGAAAGTGGTTTGCCATTTTTTTTTATCTGGGATTTTTTTGTTTCTTTATCTGTTTTTGTCTTCTTAGCTTAGTTTACTGTCTTGAGATTTCCGGATAAATTCCTGTCCAAGCCTTATGTTTTTAAGCTTGCTAGCTGCTTCCATTTGCTGTAGGAAAGATAAATAATTAATATATACTGGCATCATTAAAATTCCCAACTGGCTTATATAGATATACATGTCCAAAAGATTATTTCAAAACATGATAAGTTTGATGGCAATGCACGACAGGTTTTTAAGGTGTTGCCAGGCTTCTTAATGTAACAAAGAATCTTGTCAAGATATTGGAAACTTAATAAGGAGCACCCGGAGACTCCAACTGGTCCAGAATGCGGCCGTGCGGGCGGTGTTGGGAGGGACTCGTCGCTCCCATGTGACACCGCTGCTGCGCGAGCTGCACTGGTTACCAGTGGTCTTCCGGGTGCGCTTTAAGGTGTTAGTTACCACCTTTAAAGCGCTCCATGGCATCGGACCTGGCTACCTCCGAGACCGCCTTCTGCCACAGATTCCCTCCCATAGACCGGTACACTCCCACAGAGCGGGCCTCCTCAGGGTGCCGTCGGCCAAGCAATGTAGGCTGGCGACCCCCAGGGGGAGGGCCTTCTCTGTGGGTGCCCCCACCCTCTGGAACAAACTACCCCCCGAGATCCGGATGATTCCGGATCTCCTTACTTTCCGCCGCGCCCTCAAGACATGGCTTTTCCAGCAAGCGGGCCTGACCTAGGGANTGATTTTAAAAGTAATTTTAATCGGAAACACAGCTGGCAATATTTGGTTTTTAATTCGGCTTTTATTGGGGTTTATATTTTTGTATTTCTGTATTTTTGTATTTTGTGTATAGTATTTGTTTTTTAATATGCTGTGAACCGCCCTGAGTCCTATGGGAGAAGGGCGGTATACAAATTAAATTAATATAATATAATATAATATAATAAACAGTTTAAAAATAAGATTACACTTAATTCTAAATGAGTTATTTATTTTGTCAAAATAGGTTTGCTTTTGCATTCTTTTGAAACCAATATCTGTTCTGGACTCAGTAGCATGCTGTGGTTTTGATAAGATTCCACTAAATACATACTACTGTAATAACTGGGAGACAGGTATTGGGTGCTTTCACTTACTGAAAGTGGTAGTTATTTGGATACAGAAATATCCATGTATTATATCCACTTTTATATGTATGTATTATCAGTGGTGGGATTCAAATATGTGAACAACCGGTTCTCTCTGTGGATGCCGTTTCCGGAAGTCCATTCTGGGCCTGAGCAACAAAAAATTAGCTACCACTTCTGCCGAAGTGGTGTGAACTGGCTGAATCCCACCACTGCGTATTATACATATGTATTATATGTATTTATATATATTAATTATTCAGAAAAGGTAGGCATCATAAAGACATAATGTGTATGTAATTTTTATTGGTAAAATTGAGACATAGTCCTAACTATGAGATTGCTACTTACACTAATATTTCCAGTATGATATATTTACTAATTTATTTCTTCTTCTTTTTTAGTGGAGATATTTATCTGGGATCAGGCACATAGTTATTTCTCCTGTTAAAAAAGTATACATAAATGTATACAAGAAAGCAAATGAGAAATAAATAGTTTGGCCTTTTTGGAACATTTCCTTTTTTGGGTTTTCAGACCCACGTGGCTTCTGAATTTCCAAGAATGATAAGTCAGAGTTTAGAAAAAAATAAAAGTATATAGGCAACTGGTTTTAGCATATTTAATTTTGACAATTTTATAAAATTTACCTTCATTTTTATGTCATGTTGTTTTGCTGCTGAAATCATACATTTGTTTAAAAGTTACAATTCCAAATGGAGATTTAAAAGCTGAAAAGTTCTATATGCTCAAATCTGACTTTAAGTAATTACTAAGACAAGCCTATCATATTGTTCAAAAACAGTTGCCAGGCCTAAAGTTCTTGCGAAGCCCCTTTCAAGACGTTAGACCACGGGTAGTCAACCTTGGCTCTTTTATGACTCGTGGACTTCAATTCCCAGAATTCCTGAGCCAGCTTAGCTGGCTCAGGAATTCTGGGAGTTGAAGTCCACGAGTCATAAAAGAGCCAAGGTTGACTACCCCTGCGTTAGACTGTATAAAATTACATTGATGTGGCAGCTGCTAATTTAGTGCTGTGTAGAAGGTCTTTCCCATCTGTTCACTCTTGCAAGTTTTAAAAGGTTTCTTTTTCTTTGCATGTCATCTCTTTCCCCATTTATGTATATTTTCTTTAGATTATTTTTATGCCTATGTTTTGCTTTTTAGCATTAAATGACAAATCTTAAATACTGGACTACACTTTATAATTACGAATGTGAATGTTTTTATTTAAACTAAATAGAATGATTGATATGAGGATGAAGAGTTTGATGTACATGCATTGCCACTGTTTTTCTTTCACTAAAGTATTACGGTAACTCCTGAGAGACCTTTAAAAGGTGTTACCAAGTTATCAAAAATTTTAATGTGACAGAAAGAGAAATTGATTACACAAATGACTTGGATAATTGTTATATAACTCTAGTTATTGTTTTATTAAAATATATACGAAAGCAAAGTGAGTACAACTTTTGGATGCCCCTACTCTCATTTATCCAGAGAAGAAAAGTGCCCCTGGCTTAGAAAAAATATTGTGTAATTCTAATCTGAACAATCATTTTAAACTATTAAAATAATGTGAAATTTATTCCCCAAATAAAAAATAAATCATTTTTTCTAAAGTCTGTCCAGACAGTAATTGTCCAGCACAATTACATAATTATGCCAGTGACACAAATCAGTGTAATAAAGTCAGTTATATAACTACACAATTAATTATGTATATTAAGATTTAACAATCATTCTGATTTAATAGACACCTTTTGTCTCAAAATGTCCGCTAAATTAAAATGTTATTGCATATTAGATTAATTAAAAATAGCAACTCTACTTTGCAGTCTAATTTAAAATTTCTCAATAATTCTCAGTAATCAAAAAGCAAAAAATACAATTAAAGAAAAGAATTTTATCTGTCACTAGGAAAGATGTGTGGTGCCTCAATGCCTTAATGATGCTGGAGATGGTTTCTGCTCTAGTGGTTTGAGTCCTAGCACTGTGTGTCAGGGTGAGCTCCCGTCACTCACCTCTGTCCACCTAACAATTCAAAAACATGTTCTATGCGAGTAGATAAAATAGATACTACTTCAGTGGGGGAATGAGTTGCTGCTCTATGCAGGCAGTCAGATGAATGTCCTCTGAACCTTCCCAGTTGCAGTGCCCATTTGTGAGGCGGCTCTGGAGAGGAAGGAGACTTTGGGTGACCCTGCAGGAAGTGCTGCTTGTCTTTCTTTATGGGGCGAAGCCAGCTCGACTTCTTGTGGTGCACCATGGTAAGCGCGTGAGCATTTCCTACGACAGAGCTACTACTTTGGCAACCATACTATTCTGCAATTGCATTGTAGTCTCCTGGATAATGTAACAATACCATATGATCATATCATATTATCATCATCATCACACTAGGAAAATAATCAGAAGGAAAGTTTGTTTTGAGAAAGTATTTCAAAGCTGGGTTAATTTTGTTGAAAATGTCTTTTCTTGAATATTTGTTTAATATTAGAATATAAAATAAAATATATCTAAAATCACAAATGAATGTTTCCCCAATTCATTAGCTTCCTAGACTGCTGTGCAGTTAAGGTTCTTCTTTTATTATAAGCAAATAATCTTTTTATAATTTATGCAGATCTGACTTGTTTTCATTACACCTTATGGAGAAGTTCTTTGGACTGAAAACAGAAAAACAATTGCATTGAAGCCAATACCTTTATGATACAGTAAAAAAACGAGTCTAGTTTTTAAAAGTATTATTTGTGACTACTAATGCCATGGCTGCTCTGTTTTAGATATTTTGGGATTCTGATTGTACATGACATCTGATTGACAAACCAATAATATTCTTCTATTGATTGTTGAGGCACATACACTACCAGCGTGGCTATCTGTCATCATAA
>NW_015387933.1:434853-445174 GCF_001527695.2 Protobothrops mucrosquamatus | reverse complement strand
ATTTATCTCACTGATTTCAAAACATAACTACTGTCCCATTTAATTTACCACAATAAGAGTATGAGGTGTAATTAAGCACCAATCAAGGCAACCAACCACCACAGATAGAGTGAGACCATTAGTTATATTAAAAGATGTGTTTATATGTTTCTGGCATTATATTATTTTTGTTCACAATCTGAATTTTTATAATCAACAAACAATGACATATATAGTTTATATTATTATTTCTGTTTTAAAGGTACATGACATTATATGGCCGAATTTGGATCACTTCACACTATAACTGTATAGTTAAAACTATTAAAATTATCTAAACCTTGCAAGTCCAAAAGATACAATACAACCTGAGTTGTTTTAAAAATAAAATCACTAGATGCTTGCTATCTTGCAATATTGGCTAGCTTTTATGAAAAGATGGGCTGGTGACATCACTGTTCCCCGTAGACACCTGCTTGGGGAATCCGTTCATGTTCCCATTAATATGCCTACCAAAGTGGTACCTATCTATCTACTTGCAAATGCACACTTTTGAACTTCTTTATCTGCAGAAACTGGAGTGAATGACAGAAGCTCACCCTTCACACAGCAATACTCAGTTCTCAAATGCAAGCTTGCTGATTATCAACCCAGCATCCTAACCACAGAGGAAAACCATATGATACCTTGCAATATTTAAATATATTTATAAAGACTGCCTTGAACCTAGATGGTGATCCATGGCACATCACATTAGGTTTCTAGAGAGGTATTAAACGCAATCCCTTGATTAATTGGAGTTGTGTATTCAGATATTTCAGCTTGCTTGCATTTACACAAATATAGCTGGATGACGTCATTCCCAGATAGGAGAGAGGAAAGTAATTGTTGACTGCTGAAGGGAAAAATCCAAAGAGGAAAAATAGTTTGACATATTGCTTGGAATAAATATATTTACTTCTGGCTAGGGATACACTATATACATAGCCTTTATTTCTGCATTGTTAGATTATTATGAAGATAAAAATTTCCTTCCATTTGACCTATCAGTGGCAGTCATTGATGAACAGTTGCAGTTTAATAGGGCACTTTTTTTCTGGCACAGTTCCTTCTTTTTGACAGCTGTTAGGATAAATGCCAGCTAAACAAATAGAAATGTTTCATCAGCATTATTCAGATGCAGAGGAAAAAGCCCCTTGGTAACACAGTGTATTTTAATAACCAGTTGTTAACTTACAGGCCTGACAAATATGCATTCATAGAAGAGGAATGGCAGGATGTACAAGTGCTGGTTAAGAAAAGATGCCCATTTCTCTGTGTTCAGTGGCATTAATTGTAACCTTCCTTTTAGATCTATCTGAAAGGTATAAGGGCAAATAGATGACTCTTCTGTAAAATCCTGCAACCATTTTTAAAGTATCTTTCTTGTGCAGAATTTTTCTCAGGTCTGTATAGGAAGTGAGTAAATCTGTGGGATGCATTTTTGTACAAAACAGAGGATTTGATATGCAATTTTTATTTAAGGCTGTAATGATAATTTCCGAAATACAAACAATCATTTCTGTGGCTCCACGGATGAATATATCATCTGTAATAATTCCAAACATAGTATAATAATGACATTCAGAGACCATTGCTGAATCACTCTAAAAAATCTATTTAGTCAATTGCCTTTTTAAAGGCAGTTATAGAAATCACTAATCAAGGCAACTGGAATTCAGAACTTAGGATATTTTTTATAGTTGTTTACATATCTAAAAATCACATCAATTTTCCTAATTATAAGTTTAAAACCAGCTAAACATTATATTCTACAATAGTAATTTCCACATATTGGCAATTTTCATTAGGTTGGTTGCTAAATCCCGATGTACTTTTTGTAGTGCGATGTATTTTTGGCCTGAGCACATGGATCCAGAAGCAATGCAGCTCCCGCAACAAAGGTGCTACATAAACCATTCTTGGGGTGCCCAAAATTGCTTATGTAGCTGCATTGTATGTATCAGCTGAAGCTTTTGAATATTCCTCAAGGATAGCCCCATTTACGGTGCACTGCACTAGTCCATATGGGAAATAACTAGGGAATGACTGAGAGAAGGGCTCCCTGAATCAGGAAGGGGCATAATTGTCGCACCATCCAAAGTTTGGCAAATCGTGCATTGATAATTTCACTGAATTAGGCTAGTGCAATGCAAAACAAAGCCTATAACCAAGTGAGACAAGTGTTAAGAAAAAGAATAAGACACCTGCTTTGTTTGAATGAGTAAAATGTACCCTAAATTACTCAATTCCACTCCACATTTAAGCTCCATGCAGAACAGTTACTAGGGACTGCATGAACATTTAACTGAAGTTGGCCTTAGCTGAAACTAAAACATTCACAAAATTGAAGTTAAGTATACGAAGGCCTCTCCTAAATATTCAAAACCTGAACCATAGAACATAAGAGAGACCCAGTTTGTATAATGGTTAAGGTATCAGGCTAGAAACAGGAGACTGTGAGTTCCAGTTCTGTTTCAGGCACAAAGGCAGTTGAGTGACCTTGGGACAATTACTCTCTCTCAGCCCTAGGAAACAGGCAGTGGCAAGCCATTATCAAAATCTTGCCAAGATAATGGCATGGATCACTCCAGGCAGTTCCAGGAGTCAACACTGACCCAAATGTGCCAAAACAACAACAACAACCTTAATAGGAAAAATATTTCTTTTTCCCTGAGACATTGTCACTTTATTATGCCCCTTTATAAGCCAAATGAAGTATAGGTTATTAATTAAGGTTACTATAGTCTTAATAGGCAAGGAGCAGTCAATGTTTAATATGGCTACTTATCAGTACTAATCAGTGGAATTAAAAGGTTAACTTATCTCAGATAATTAATAGAATATGATAGAATGTCCTTATTTTTATGGAAAATATAATGTAAGAAGTCATGCAGAAAGTAGATTTCCTTAAGGATGAGACAATAAATAATATCTATAGCTATATTATCTTACATTATTAATCTGTGGTTTATGTACTATGCTAGAAGCTATTCTACTTGAGAATGTGAAGTTCTAGAAATCCATGTTTAAAATTACTGTATAAGAAGGGCTTTTGCCAATATAAAACCTAAAAATTATTTTAGATGTTTGTATATAATTAGGAATTTAGACTCTGGACAAAGGATCTTCTCATGTCAGACTTCCAATTATGGAAGATTATTGTCTCAAGGTTGACAGATTGCAGTCAACCAGTTTATTCAATGTTGAATCTGTGAACAATTATGGACTTTGGTGCTGAATGCCATCCTATTTTATATGAATGTACGATCAAGTAATGTAGGTACAAATATTGCCAATGGGAAACTTTCTGCCAAAATTGCTTTCTGTCAAAAGCATAGTTGTGCCATAATCAGAATAAGACCTGTTAAAAATGTTACTTTATAATCTAGTCATCATCCCAGTTCTTTGAAACTGACACAATGTATCAAGTTTTTTATCTGCACTAAACTGGAAAAGCTAGGAAAATTGGATTTTAAAAAAACTTTTCCAGTTATTAGGGGACAATAAAAATATTAGTGAACTTCTTTTAAATGAAAATTAGGCCATAAAAGCTGTAGGTAAAGGTAAAAATAAATAATATTTTCAAGAAATAGTTCCTTATTTTCATATGAAACAATTGGAGACCCAAGGAAAATAGACAAGTTCACAAGCTGTCAAGCTCTTGATTTTGAGCCACATAAGTCAAGCTAAATATTGATAACAGGCAAGTAGTAGTTTTCAATTGCATATAGTCTTACAAGGCTGATAATTTTTTTTAATTCTTTTGAATAAAAAATATGTTATGAAGAAGGATAATCTCTTTTAACATATAACCTTATGTTATATTTATTGGACGTTTCATTGTGCATGTTTTCTGAATGTGGATATCAGGATTGAGGCAGTCATTGCCATTGTTCCCTGGTGGCGCTGTATTAGAATGCTATATTGCAGGCAAACTCTGCCCACAGCCTGGAGTTCGATCCTGATGAGCTCAAGATTAACTCAGCCTTCCTTTCCTCTGAGAAAAGGAAAATGAGGATCCAGATTGTTGGGAGCAAAATGTTGACATTGTAAACTGCTCAGAGTGTGCTGTAAAGCAGTATGGGGCGGTATATAAATCTAAGTGCTCTTGCTCTTGCTGTTGCAACACGATATAGACTCAGCTTGTGATAAGAGCTTGGATATGTTTATGGAAATTGAATGTGATGGATATGCCTTAATCAGAAGGACAGAACATATTGACATGAACAATTATTTCAGTTTAACTTCTTAACTAGAGAAAATTAAAGGAGGAGGGGCAGAACCTACTGAGTTGTTAATTACTTTGCATGAAAATTATTCATACAAATGCAAATCCTGAGGTACTAGATGGAAAATTCTATCTATCTATCTATCTATCTATCTATCTATCTATCTATCTATCTATCTATCTATATATATATATATATATATATATATATATATATATATATATATATATCATCTACCTACCTACCTACCTACCTACCTACATACATACATACATACATACATACATACATGTATATATATGAATACCAGGAAAAAACTATGATTATAGAAAATCCAAAACATTTCTTCCAAATAATTTTCAAAATAGGCATAGCCCTAATGAATAAATTTTGATCTAAAATACCAACAGTTATTTTATTTCTATCAAGCCAATAGCACCCTCTGGAGAATAGAAATTGCTTGAAACAAATACTTTTTGAATAATCTAGATAAAACCACATCACTTCAGACATAATCATCAAAGAATATGACTTTAAGCAAGGAGATCAATCTGAAACTCATATAAACAATAAATTGAAATAATTCACCACTTTTGGATAAACCACTTTTGTTTATATATTAACTGGAATCTAGAGTATAGATTAAATTATATATTTACAAATTACGTAATCTGGAATCTTGCCTCATTTATAGCTTGAATGGATTCGGAATTGGGCTGAAAGGTAGCTACTACTGCATACAAGTATATTACTCACTATCCGTGTTGATGGTTATAAAATCATTTTTCAAACAATTCTAGTAGTAATCCCTTTAATGTTCAACATGAAATTATTATTTCATATGGCATAAGAGAACACTTAATGTTCAAAATGAAATTCTATACCTGCTTACAGAAGTTATTCATTTTTTTTCTTCCAATATTCAGTCTTGTACCATTTCTTCCATTTCCTGCTGCATATTTTATTTCCAATTGAAGTTTTCTGTATCTCATTTCTGTGACTATAGTAGATAGTATCACTTTAATCTCTGACATTCAGACATCATTCAGTTTAATTACAGAAGTCAAAGTCCTCTCTTTTACATAGAAGGTGTTTTTTAAGGAAAAGAAAGGGGAAAAAAAGAATTTTACATTACTTTTTGTGTGTAGCTTCTGTTTAATTTGCCATAGTCTTTACCCTCAAGACAAAATCCTACTTCTGTTTGCTTCAGTAAATTTCTACAATATTTCGAGAAAAAAATACACATCAAATAATTGCACACGGAAGACTTTATGTGCAAACAATTGTTACTTTTTACTATCTTTATGTGCACTTTTACTTAAAAACACTTAATGCATTTGATGTCTCTTATTGTTAAAATCTAATATGATCTACTTTACTGCCATGAAAATTCATTTCCATCAAAACACATTGCGTGTCTAACTATGTTGAAAGAGAATTGCATAGTCTTTAAAAAAAATAAATTGAAAGTGTTGTGAAAAATAAAGAGATGTTATACAAGCACATCATTTTATTTCATAGCACTTTGAGAGGGTGAGGATCAAAAAGGGAAAACAAAAAAATCCTTATAAAATGTTTTTTAAAAAATTATAACCAAAGCAACATAATCTCTGTTTATTTTTTTAAAATAAATTTTAGCAACATAGACTTTTTTTAAAAAAATACAGATAATGTTAACTTTTCATTGAAGTTCAGTATATTTTTCCAATAAGAAGTTGCTCTAGGAAATTAAGCATTGTATATATAAAAAATAAAATTCATCTTAATACTATTATGTATGATACCATGACATTCATAAAATTTGAGAAAATTATCAGAATAGGCAATATATAGAGAGAAAAGAAAGAAAACTACCTTAATAAACCTGGGCTACCTTTCTTTCAGATATTCCCAAATATTTCCAGTTTATCATCTAATCTGTCCTGTGTCCAAATTGATTTCCTTACTTCCCTCAGATCTACTACATGCTACTATATTTTTGCCACTGCCACTATTATGGAATATGTTTTGGCCCACCCATGAAAATATTTTTTGCAGCATTATGTATTGATTAAATGATAGCTATAATTCTAAAATGAAACATGGAACCAACACTGAGGTAAATAAAATTATATTAATTAAATATATATCTTTTCAAAGGCTTCATCTAATGGTGGCCTAATAGTCACAAAAAGTAGGGCTTTTTTTCTCATAGAACGCCCAGAACGGAGTTCCGGCACCTTTTTTGGATGGAACCTTGTAGGGTAGGCAAGGCAGGTTGTATGATGTGTGTGAGTTCCGGCACCTTTTTTTTTTTTTTAGAAAAAAAAACACTGTTGACAGCCATAGTAATACCCTAATAAAGGGTCCTTGGTGCTCTCTCAGCTTAGTTGCTTTCTTGCAGATGTTTCATTACCCAAACTAGGTAACATACTGATGATGTTATCTAATATGGGTAATAAAACATCTGCAAGAAAACAACCAAGCTCAGAGAGCATCAAGGATCCTTCTATTCAGTGTCTAGATGAATTTTTTTTCTGTTTAATGGTGTACAATTTTATTTATCCTTATGGCCAGGAAAAACATGACTTTTTCTATTTTGTTTTAGATATTTTCTCTTATACCTATTAATTTGTAGAAATAAGACAGTTATAATAAAATAAATTTAAAAACCAGTTATTATTATATGGCAGTCTGAATCTATATAGCAAATTTATTCACACACACAACGGTATACATGGATTCATATTTAACGAGCACTATTTTTACATGCTTAATTTATTTATCATGTAATAGCGATTGTGATTTTTAATTGTTTTTTTTTTTGGTGTGGCTGCTGCTGTTTTGAATTTAAGTCCTATAACTGATTTAGTAATTTAAATAAGGTTTTCTTTAATTTTTATTAAAAGAAAAAAAAGGCAGCAAAGAAATGTCTTTTGGAACAAATCCAGCTGCAAAAGATGAAGAAGCCTAGAATTATCTCCCTTTACTTTCAACTCCAGATAAAGAAATGATAGGGCAAAGAGATAAGAGATAAGATAAGAGTGCAAAGATATAAGAGACTAGTGAAAAGAGATAAGCTTATGTTATAATGACAGAACTTTATTATAATAATAAAATATTTACATTGAAATGCATTATCCAGAATTTTTACATGTCAGAATTAAGATGGGAAAGAAATTGTTTCTATCAATGGCAGGCTTGTATCTGCTTAAACACATATAACAGAAAATGGCTTCTACATCTTGCTTGGTCAAAACTTTAGAAATAATGGCTCAACCACCAGCCCTTTTCTTTGTTCCCTGAACCCATTTCTAACTATTTTGTGATTGGTTCTTAATCTCCACTTTGCACTTGCATAAATTTAAGGATATTTTCATTTTTGTAAGCATACATACATATACCTATATACAGAGCTTTTTTTGTCATAGAACTCACCGGAACAGTGTTCCAGCACCTTTTTTCAACGGATTTTCCAGAATTGCGTTCTTTTCCTATTGTTGCCCTTCCTATCTTCATTTGCTTTTGAAAATGCCCCGCTGGCAGTATGGTGCAAGCGGAGTCCCCTCCGGCGCTGTCTGCCTCCTCTAGGGGGAGCCATGAGGCACCAGAGCACCACAGCCACAGTGTGGCTTGATTGACTGGGTTGGATCATGTGGTGTGGAAGCCGATGGTGGCAGTGGGAGACACATAATCATGGAGGCCGTCTTTCATGAGAGGGTGAGTGAGCCTTTTGCCTTCCCTTACAGAAGGTGGGGTGTGAGGTTAAAAAGAAAGGCGGCTGGCATGGAAGCTTGCCCGACAGCGAAACTTTGCCGTTTTGGTTCCTTGGGTAGTTCAAAGGCTGGGATGTCTATGAAAATCTCTTTTTAGTCTTTTATAGTTTATATTCAAACTGCAGAGGGGAAGAATAAGAATAAAGCCAATGTCTTGTGATTTGGAGTTATTATTATTAATAATAATACATATTAATTATGTATTAGTCAGATGTAAAGGTAGACCTACAATATGAGTTTAATCAGATCTATTTATTAAATTGGGTTTAACTTAAAGGTAAATTAAAAGTAATCTGTTCACTGACAAAGTTTCAACTTCAATTTGTTTCAAGTCAATATCCATATTAAACTCCAAATGTAAATTTTTCCACCTTGTTTGATAACTTCATAAAAATAATTCAATCTTTTACAAGCAACCAAATTTTGTTTTATTGGGCCAATTTCATTCCACATAGAAAGCTGACATTTCCACTCATTAAACTAAATGGGTATGTCAGTGGTAAATGTCCCAAAAGATTAATAAAATGCCTTCTTGTAATTTAAAGCCACACAGTGTATAGTAACATTAATAGTATTAACTTACCTTGAACAAAATCCTAAGTCTTTTAGATACACTAAAAATTAAAGGGGTTTTTTTTTCCAACTACAAAGGTAAATGTAGGGTAGGCAAGGCAGGTTGTATAACGTGTGCTTTTTTTTTTTTTTTTACAAAAAAGCACTGCCTATATATATACAGTATATATGTATGTTTATATGTATGTTTATATTTTATATATATATATAAGTGTGTGTGTGTGTGTGTGTGTAGAGAGAGAAATCTGGAGCAAGTGTTTCTTACAAACTGATGTTGAAAGGAAGTAATTTCAAAAGCATTCAGCTTTCCAACAGTTTCTTTGTTCAATCACATAGCATGGCAAAGAAATGACATCTAAGCTATGGTTTTTCTTTGCTATTTCTTTACCTTCCTGATTCACAGCATTGTTGACCTTTTAAAGATTTTCTTTATATCTTCTCCATATTAAAGCAACATCAAAACACAATGGATCATGATTATGCTTTACCCAGGGCTTCCTACAAAAAAAAAAATGAAGAAGAAAATGGAGGAGCGGAGGAGGAGGAGGAGGAGGAGGAGGAGGAGGAGGAGGAGGAGGAGGGAAAAAATGTAGACACTCATGAGGTTCAGGAGTGTGTTGATACCTGCAGTACTAGAACGGAACAGAACAGAATAGAATAGAATAGAATAGAATAGAATAGAATAGAATAGAATAGAATAGAATAGAATAGAATAGAATAGAATAGAAAGGGACCTTGGAGGTCTTCTAGTCCAGCCCCGTGCTCAAGTAGGAGAACCTATATCATCTCAGACAAGCCTCTTTTTAAAAATGTCCAGTGATGGAGCGCCCACGATTTCTGGGGGCAAGCTATTCGACTGGTTAATTGTCCTTACTGTCAGGAAGTTTCTCTTTAATTCCAGGTTGCTTCTCTCTTTGATCAGTTTCCAACCATTGTTTATTGTCCTGCCCTCTGGTGCTTTGGTGAATAATGTGACCCCCTCTTCTTTGTGGCAGCCCCTCAGATACTGGAACACTGCTATCAAGTCTCCCCTATTTCTTCTTTTCTTTAGACTAGCCAAACCCAAGCCCTGCAGCTGTTCTTTGTGTGTTTTAGTCTTCAGACCTTTAATTATCTTAGTTGCTCTTCTCTGAATTTTTTTCAAACTCTCAACATCTTTTTTGTGATATGGTGACCACAATTGGCTGCAGTATTCGAGGTGTGGTCTTACTAGGGTTTTATAAAGTGGTACTAATACCTCGCGTGATCTTGATTCTATGCCTCTGTTTATACAACCCAGGATTGTATTAGCTATTTTTGGCTGCTGGTGCACAAAAATCAGAAGTAGAGTCAATGTCTCAGGCCAGTTTGTATTTAGAGATATTGGACAGGAGGAAGTATGACAGAAGGCCAAAATGAAAGCTAAAAAGGACAGTTCTTGAACATAAATGTGCTTGTCAATTTAAGGTAGAAAACCTTTGTGTCAGAATATTGCTGCTTGTAGAAATTGTAATGGAGAAAGTAAATCAGTGATATAGAGTCAGACTTCAAGCATGTGTATAAGTGGTTATTCCTCTGTCCTTGTTCTTTTGGACCTCTCGGCGGCTTTTGATACCGTGGACCACGGCATCATGCTGCGACGGTTGAGTGGGTTGGGAGTGGGGGGCACTGTTATGCGGTGGTTCTCCTCCTTCCTCACCGACCGTACGCAGTCTGTATTGGCAGGGGGACAGAGGTCGACCCCAAGGCCCCTAACTTGCGGGG
>NW_015387933.1:431930-433899 GCF_001527695.2 Protobothrops mucrosquamatus | reverse complement strand
CCCCAGGGGGAGGGCCTTCTCGGTGGGAGCCCCCACCCTCTGGAACGAACTACCCCCAGAGATCCGGGTGATCCCGGATCTCCCCTCCTTCCGCCGCGCCCTAAAGACATGGCTTTTTCAACAAGCGGGTCTGGCCTAGGGAATTTTAGCGGGGTTTTTTAAGGGAAATTTTAAGGATAATTTTAATGATTGGCCTTCTAAAATATTTTCTTTTAATTCGGTTTTTAATATAGATATTATTGTATTATTGTATTGTGGTTTTTATGAGGCTGTTAGCCGCCCTGAGTCCTATGAGGAGAAGGGCGGGGTACAAATTAAATTATTATTATTATTATTATTATTATAATATTCAACCATAATGGAATCTGCCCATTATGGTTGTATATTGCAATAGTCATAAAATAAGTCAATCACATGACTGATCTGATTTTACTACCTTTTTTGCAGCAGTTGTTAAGTGAATATCATGTCATTAAATGAATCCGTGGTCATTAAGTAAGTGTTGTGGTTATTATGGATATAGTTTTGCCAAAACCTGGAAGTGCCTTTTTTTTTTTCCAAAACTCTGACAAAACATGGTTAGATAACCATGAGATGCTGCAAACAATTATAAATATGGCTATGTTGCCAAACACCCAAAGTGTGGTCACATAATTGTGAAGAGGCCTCAACTGTCAGAACTTCAAGTCATAAGACTCTTTTTTTGAGTTGGTTGTAACTTTAAATGATTGCTAAGCAATTGGCTGTAAGTTGAGGACTACCTGTGTCATTTCATTTATATTTCTGTACAACCATATTCATATGTCCAATAATGAGCCATCAAGTGTTCTGTATATCATTTTAACAGGCTTGTGAAATGATCACAGAACTATTGTTGAAGTGGCAAGAGCATTTATTGACAAAGTGTCAGTTTGTGTGGAAATTGCCTCATAGTCCAGCTCTGGTTTACTATTTCTTGCTGCGGCAGATATATTTTGCTCTCTCTCTCTTGGAAAAAAACAAGAGCCATGTTGCTTATTTGATCAAAGTTAACATTTGCATTTTATTTCATTTCTATATGTATCATGTTTGAAAGTGAAGTAGTGGAGAAAGTTGCCTGCTAACCTCACCAGGTATGTTCTAATTCCCTTTTTCCCTTTATTAGAGACTGCTGTGACTGCAAATGTTAAGTTCAGCTAAGAATTTCCAAACAACTGTAGTTTGTTAAAAGGAAGATGTTTCATATAAAACTAGAGAATTTTCTCTGTGTAAAAATAAATTCTCTACAAGCTACCAAGACAACCCAATGCTTGTACAATTTTCTAATCCCACAGCTTGATATTTCCTGGCATTGGTTGTGCTTTGTCTGAAATATTGACAGATTAATAGGTCTTTAAAACATACAGGAGAGTTTCAGATGTCATGTAAAGGAAGAGAGGGCAAAAGGTTGTTCTTTAAATGGCTGCACATTAAAGGTGCTCTTATAAAGAAGTGAAAGAGCTCTTTGTGGATCTCTGGGCTTTGTATTTAATACACAGGGGAACAGGTTGATTGCCTGAAGCATCCATGCCATCACCTTATATGGAGGGAAGAGCTTTCCTCTCAGCACCAGTTTTTTTTTTCAGCTTCACCTATCATAGTACCAGATGGTGACAACACATGGTACTAATGTTCCTTGTAGCAGTCACCCTACTTGACCATCAAATTTCAACCTAATTAGTCCTCTAACTGGCCTAGTTTGCTCAGCCAAGGCTTGTTTTCAGTTGCTTGTTTTATTGGTAGAAGGGACATGGAAGGGAGAAAACGTACCTATATAGCTCTAAATGGATAGATGGGAGAGAGAAGTCTTGGAGGTAATCTTCTTTTTAAAACATAAAAATAAAAGTCTCCATTGAATGTCTCTGCAAATGTATCTAGCAAAGCAGCAATGCTTTCATT
Source organism: Protobothrops mucrosquamatus (assembly GCF_001527695.2). Lineage (NCBI taxonomy): Eukaryota > Metazoa > Chordata > Lepidosauria > Squamata > Viperidae > Protobothrops > Protobothrops mucrosquamatus. Next base: position 431,982 of record NW_015387933.1, on the reverse strand, counting down.
ACCAGAATACACAGACAATGCTAACTGGAAGAATTAATTTTCCCCAAATAAG
>NW_015387933.1:427251-431681 GCF_001527695.2 Protobothrops mucrosquamatus | reverse complement strand
GGAAGGGAGAAAACGTACCTATATAGCTCTAAATGGATAGATGGGAGAGAGAAGTCTTGGAGGTAATCTTCTTTTTAAAACATAAAAATAAAAGTCTCCATTGAATGTCTCTGCAAATGTATCTAGCAAAGCAGCAATGCTTTCATTACCAGAATACACAGACAATGCTAACTGGAAGAATTAATTTTCCCCAAATAAGCAAACAGACCAAGAGATGATTTTTTTTAATCTGAAAAATGTGGCTGATTTCATAAAGTAAAGTGATTGTGCAGGGGTGAGAGATTCCCTGCTTCTCTTTCTATCTAACTAAAACCATCATCTACTACACTAAACCGAATCAAAACTGTAAATAATAAACCCCATAAATAAACAATAAAATAATAAACTGAGATACAGATTATTTCAAAAGCAGACAACCGGATATACCTACCAGTACCATCAGCATTACCATTACAACAGAAGCACCGTTCCAGAGCTGAATACAGTTTCTATTTCTACAGGATGGTCTCCTGAGTGTTTAATTGTAGACAGATCTAAAATGCTGCCATGTCATCCTCAAATACCTACTGCTTTCACAACTTCATCCCTGACCATAACTAATTTAGCCTATGTCAATAGTGGCAGGAAAAGTAGCTAAGATGTTTTTGCTACAGTGACCCATCAAGAGAATAATAAAAAAAACAACCTCAATTTCCAGAGCCAAGACTTTGTTCAATCATGTCATCTAAAAAGAATGGTACACCTGAAATACTTCTCTTCTGAAACAGTCACATTTTAGATTGCATCCTAAGCAACATTCTTTCACCCAAACACACACACTTTTTTTCTTGAATCAAATTGTGCCCAAAAACTGTGTTTTGTTTCATCCCCAGACTTTTCAAAGTAGCTACTTTGGATGTGGAAGGGTTTGTATGCAGACTGTTTTGCGCATCCCCAGAAAACAATATTAAAGTGCATATTATTTCCATCTTGTTATTCCAAAATTGGGCAAGGGGATATGTCTTGTTATATGTGGTCCATGTGTTTTTGGCCTAATGTGATGTAGGGATTTAAAGATAATCTACAGCTCAGTATTACACATGAGCTAGACCTTTGTGAGCTAATAGTAAGTCATAGTAATCATGGCTTTGTATGACATGTTACTTCAGCTAGTAAGTGCCCCATACCTTAAAATAAAAAAAACCCTCTGTAACCAAAAAATACTTTCTTATGCCCTCTCTGCCAGTAATTGTAAATAGATTAAATTAATATGCAAATAATAAAATATTTTGAACTGTATCCCTGAAATTTATCATTTTTAAGCAGTATTAATATTTCCAACATGTTACAAATTCACAGATAGAATTTATACAGCATAAGATGAAGAGGAATATGAGAAGATATGTGTCCCCTGTGTGATTTAGCACCAGACAATTTAACATAAAGTGAAATAAAAAGTTAAGGACAATATGTTCTTATACTTAAGGACAGGTCTTACTGAACATTTCCTGTATATTTTAGAAATTTGACTGCCAAATGTTCACTTGACTTAATTGAGAAACTTGCATTGTTACAGTTTATGTATCTATAAAAGCAACAGGCCATCAAAGAGCAGCAGCCCGAAAACATCTGATCTTCTATATCAAGTGTAACTTATATACAAAATTAAATTTCTTCTGCATTCCTTTAGAAAGAATGAAGATATGGATCAAGTACTATTTGATGTAATCAAATCTGGAGGCTGACATTCAGCACTCAAAACTCCAGTGAAAATAGAGCAGTTTTTTAATATGTCTGTTTCTGATCTAAGTATGTTTCAGGACTCAGCTAGCTTATCAACCCTCGGTGTATTTTTGGGTGTAGTTATTTTGTCCATGTCATTCCAGCTTGGATGATGATTCTTATGTGCAATTCTGGAAGTCCATTTTCATGCTCATGTTCTCTATTCTTCTCCACTTTTCCCTGGTTGCTTCTGATGATCTTTCCCTTGTTGGAGACAGAACTGGCTCATTATGAATTTCTGTCTTTTTGCCTATGTCATCCTCAGGACTTCAGCCAGGTTATTTTTTGAACAAAAATTTAGCACTCTTTTAAAAGAGGATTACATCAGTGTTCAGAAATAGATTGGCTAACTAACAGATAACAGGTATAGAGGAGCGGGGTTACACCAAATGGCGGTCCCAGCATTGCTGCCTTCTGCTTCATGCCCTACATACATCCCCCATCCTAGCCCTGTTAGTTGGGCAACGTAATGGCTCTACAAACTACCATTCTAAGTGTTTGCCTAAACTTTCTTATTTCACAGCACATCATACTATGGAGAATGGTAAGGACAATATCATTCAGTAGCCTTGATTTGTTTGCTCATTTTACTAGTGTTAAATGCTAGATTCCTTTCCCGGATATGTTTTAGTTAATTAATAGATTAAACATTTACTTTATTGTGTATAAGGAGTCAGAGACCTAGAAGCAAATTGAAAAGAAAGAATTAGCAAAGTCTCAGTTAAACTCATTCTAGGATCCCTCATACACTCACATACCACAATAAGTTTAGATCTTGGTCAATGAAATAAAAGAGAGTCTACATTAGAACTACCTTCACTATTCCTAGGTTGCTGCACCAATTCTCTGGCTTTGATGTCTTTCCTGAATAAATAGTCAAATTGATTCTCCTTTAAGCTGCTCTTCATCTGATTCCTTTGAAGTGTTTTTTTTTTTCTTTCTTTCTCATATTCACTATAGTGGATTTTGATGCTATGGTTTTCTTTCCCCATTGGAGGGAACTCTTGCCTCATTCTTTCTCTTGGCTCCTTAGGTCTAGGTCGATAAGGGAAATGCAAGCCTGATACTTTGCAATTCCTCCTCAATAGAACAGACCAATCAGGAATACAATTGGCAAAAGTGTTAATTTATCCTTCTCTTCAGCATTGGTATGCAAATTGCTAGGTTACTGGGGGGAGTGTTCTCCTTTCCTTTTCACATGAAACTAGAAAGAAAGGATTTTTATTGCAGCAGGATTTGGGGCAGCTCTGATCACAGCATGATTTTTTTTTCTTGGTATTTCAAGTTAGCTGAACTACTATAAAGGCAATCATGGATCATCTTCAAGCTGCTTCTGAGAATTTGGAAATTAAAAGTGGTGATAGGAAGGCAGTGCTGTGAATGCGGCAAATAGCTTTAATAGGGCTACCTTCTGGTGACATTAGTAGAGTTTCAAATTCATTTTTAAGACTGAATTCCCATGCATATTAAGGGTCTCCAACTTTCCTGAATTAATGTTGACTTTCTGAACTATCCATGTTGAAATCTATTGAATAGTATTTTATTTACAACCCTTGGTAGTACAGCTGTTAAAGCAATATTTGGTTTCTTGAATATAAAATACTTTGGATTCTTTCACTAATGATTATTGAAAATAAAATCTTGTTCTGTCAGGAAATAAGATTTTATGTTTTTAGTGGTATCTTACCTGAGTATCTTTTATAGAAAGATGAATACATAAGAAGAAGAAAAAGATACATCTCAGAATATACATCTAAACAGGATAAAAACACTTTAATAAACATTTATAATCAAGCCTAGTTTGGGCTGGCCTTTCTGATTAAAATCACCTTTGATTTGGCTGCGAGATCTGATTTATTTCATATCTGCCTTTAATCATGTCCCAGCCAGTACTCCTTTGCCAGTGACAAAGCTTACTTCTTCTGCCTTTCAATATTGTTAGACCATGGTAAGAGAGAACAGTTGTTCTACTGACTCACACTCCCTCCACAGCATAAAGATCAGCCAAAGGGAAAAAATAAAATGAATATTAATTCAAGACTCATATACAGTATGCATTTATAGTAATTTTCATGTTAATACCTATAAAATAAGATTGATAAGTTATTACATTTTTAGAAAACTTCAATACAAGTCCATATATTGTTTAAATATTCTACGATGATGTATGATTTAATTTCCCTGACTTTCAGCTTTAGAACTAGATACATACTAGATACATTTTTACTTGTAGTCTGAATTAAATTCAAGTGAAATCTAAAACTATTATGGACATAATTAAACAGTAATGCGTGCTTTTCCTAGTATCATGGCTGAGGTTCACTTCCTCTTTTAGTCATGATTCGATGGTATTTCCAACATTAAAATCTACAGGCATTTCGAAGCTATTGCGACATAAGTCTAATTTTGATTCTTATCTATATGCTATATTTACATTGAGTTAATCCCACATTTGAAAATAGCAGATTAACTTTTCATTCATTCATTTGTTGATAAGGAATTCAGATTGTACAAAATTGTACAATATACTCAACTGAAATGTATTTTGATTTCACAATTTGATCTAAATAAATTAGCAGCATCTGAAACTCTTGAAGTATTATTAACACTGAAAGGTCTTTTGAAATCTCCACATCTACAGTATTTTTTCAGGCAAAGAATATTGTTAA
>NW_015387933.1:424234-425934 GCF_001527695.2 Protobothrops mucrosquamatus | reverse complement strand
GCATTACGTTCTATCAATATGTCTGTCATGGTTCCGAAGCTAAGGCCAACAAAATCAGAACTCCAAGGCTAGAGATTTCCTCAAAGAACATGTTTATTGGTTACAAAGAATCACATGATCAAAAGTGAAACCAAATCTGAAATTCCTTCCAAAGAGTTACACTATTACAAAATCAAACTTCCCACTCCAGAGCTATGGAAACGGCTATATTTCCCCAATAGAATAATTTGGCAGGCTTTCAAACAAAAAGCTCAGCCCTCCAAGCTAACTGATAGAATGACCTTGGTTCCCACGGGAGCCAGAATTGTTTAGACTAGCAAAAATACTCTTCACCCCCTCCCTTTCTTGTGGCCACCTAGAACGAGCAAGGTGGCTTCAGCCAGGTTCATTATAGAGTTGACAATATCTGTCCCTTGATTTAAATCCTGGACATGTTCCCCCTGCCTTTTCAGGTTAATGTTCATTACCTGGTGTCCCTCATTTACAAAGAAGTTTTCTCTCTATGAGAGCCTGAGACCCTGCCTCATTACTTCCTACCTGTAGATTTTTTCTTCATGGAATGGATAGAGGGTTCTAAATATATAACTGCTCTATTTGCTTTATACAGTAGCAGGATCCAATCTTATTTGCTTTATATTTTATATAGTTTTTAATCTGTTTTTAAAAAGTGCTATGCAATTCTATTATTGATATGAGCAGTAAATAAACACTGTTATAATAATACATTAAATCTCAATATCCAGAACTGTATGTATTCTCTAGGTTAAAGCTAGAGAATTCAAAATCATGCATACCTTCTTTACATTTGGTTTGTTTGACTTTGTATAAGCTTGAAAATCAAATAGGGTCATCCCTGGTAACTATACCATTTCTGTAATGTTGCCAAGAAAAGAAAATGGAAGTGACCACAGATTCTCCTGGAATGAAACTTAACCTTATGAATTTAGCTATTAATTGAACAAATAATTACTTCCAGTCTGGTTGTATGTTTATATTAATTGACAGGGTTGTCATAACTTTTGGAAAGAAAATACAGTAAGTAACTCCATTTCTTTAATATACAAGATGAGGGCATAATTCTTATGGGTGCCTTGCTTCTCTTAGGATGAACAATTAAACCATTGAGAAAGGCTCCTTTGTCACAACACTACTTTTTTATTCTTTTACAAGCAAAAGCACCTTTTAATTTTCCCTTAACTTAAACTGTTTTGCAATTTTAATAATAAGTATCATCTAAATATAACCTGGCTCTTTGAATATCATTTCAATACGCCAAATACATTTCATTGTTGAAAAAGTTATTATGATTACATATTTCTGAAAATGTGTTAATGATTTTTTCTAGATTAAAATACTTATCTTACTTATTTTAATTTTTACTTTATTTCATTTAAAATTTTCCAGAACATACTAAAGAATCTGTCCTTTTGAAAACAACTATTGGTCAGCCAGAGTTTGGCAAGCAAATCTTATAGTTGTAATTTCAATTCCTTCAGCCTCTCACTATCAGCAAAGTTCCATCTGTTAACTAAAATAATTAACAATGATATTCATACTTGCATAAACAGCTTTAATAGTTTCTAAGCAAAAGCTAAGCATTCATCTATCGAAAGTGTTGCAAGAGAGAAAAAGGTACACATAAAAACAGTTTTGAATAGGTAGTGATATCTAACCACAAATCCTTATTTTTAGCTTTATTT
>NW_015387933.1:414919-421569 GCF_001527695.2 Protobothrops mucrosquamatus | reverse complement strand
AGAATTAACAGATAGTTGAATAGCTTGGTGGCTTTATGAGATTGGTGAGATATATTTACCTAATGTCCCACTCTAGCAGTGGTTCCCATTTGCCAGTCTCAACTGTCACAGAGCTACATAATTTTTTCCATCTAAATTATCAGATATCCTGGTCATCTCACACACACATGTGCGCGCACGCACACATACACACACAAAGTCCTGCTGTACTGCCTCATTATGGTGGGGTATGTGTGTTCAAAGAGGAATGACTGAGGAGTGTATATTTCAGTAGAATCATTGAAGACATGAAGGTCATGCTACCTGGCCAGTTCTGTAAAGCAAGCAGGCAACTTTAGGGCAGCAATGATGTTGGAGGCAAGTAATCGCTTTAGTGATAATGGCAAAGGCATCTGTTTGTACCGTGCAAGAGAAGGCATCTATTTGTACCGTGAAATAGTAAAACAAGCCTGTATTGTTATCAAGAAAATCACATGATTAAAATGTATAAAATGACTGACAATATGGTGATGGGCCCCTCAGGTTGGATGACACTCAACATTCCACTGAAGAAGAGCTGAGTATTTTTAGGGCCATTGATCTGTAGTTCGACAACTTCAGGGTTTCTTCTCATATTCAACTATTGAACATCCTCTTTAGGATTTCTAATTTCTGACTCTAGTAGGCTCTATTTTATCTATTTTCTGCCTTATTTGTTTGATGATATTTTGCTTACAAAACTATTTTTTAATTTATATTTCATATTTCTAAACCACCCATCTCCCTCAATGCCTAGCTGCAATGGCTTCTTAACTGTATATATTTCTAATTCTCCCAACTGTATTCTCAGCTTCTGAATCTCACTGGGTATATATTGTACAAATCAGGCTAAGAATCTAACTCTTCTGTTCACCCTTTAGTTTATGATTTGTAGATATATCATAGATAAAGACAGCATTCATAATTTCTGGAGTTCTACATCTGGCTAGGTATTTTATAATTTTATTTAATTAGTCATTTTATGTACTTTTTCAGCAGCTGCCCTAGGGCGCTCAGTAATATAGCTGATGTGACAAATATTTTTAACCTCAGTTTATAAAATTTCATGGAAGATAATTGAATGTAAGGTCATCTTCTTTCAGATCTAATTCATTGTTGTTCAGTGAAATAGATTAAATAAGAGTGTACTTTATGCTCATTTAGTGAAGGACATTGAATAAGATGTTGAGAATGTACAGAATTCAGAATGCTCTCTTGGTTTTCTGTCTGTGAAACAATATGAAAGGAGTATTCTCACATGTATTTCTTGTCACACATGCTTCAGCTTTACCTAACTGTACTATATTTTTTTAAAAAATGCCTTGTGGTTTTATTCCAATTACTACTGATTTTAGAGCTGAATACATTTTATTAATGTATTTAATATGTAAGGGAAATGACAAATGTACAAATATATTAATTGTAAACTATTTGCATAGTCTTGATTAATTATTATGCCAAAGGCATCTTTATCAATGACTAGAACAGGGGATTTCTGCAAAGGTGCAGCTGTAGAAATGTATATCTGACTTTCTTTATATCCACATAATGAAAAATTGATAAGGTGTGATGAACTATGGAGAGAATTTATACCATTTCTAACTCAAGATAAATCCACTTTTGGATTTCCACTTTTAAATTAGGGAACTATCTTCATTTATTTTTCATCCCTCACAGATAATTACGTAAAGGAAAGAATTGTGATCCTCTGCAGTAGAAACCTCTGGCTTAAGGAACCAAAATAAACTCCAGTGACGTTACGAAAGCAAACTTTATCCAGCCATCTATATTTGGCTTCTTTCTAAATTCCATCCGTTGCTATGGCAAAGTAAGCTCCAGTGTTTTTCCCCCTGAATCTCTAGCTAAGAAGCTTTTCTTGAGGTCTTTGTGACATATAATAGGTGTACAGTATATAAATTTAGCAATGAAGAGCAAGAACACAGGAGGGAGATAGTAGAACACATTTTGTTTAACAACAGGGGCATAGAGTCTTTTAAAATATAACATATTTAAATTATTATAGGTCAATTGAAACATTCAAAAAAACCTCCCTTTTGGGAATGCATTAGTCTAGGATGTGTTAGTATGACGTACATCTCAAACATTTCTTGTGCCTGGATAGCCAGCATTTCCAAAACAGAAAAAAAACCTACCTTTTTTTCTACGATAGGTCAGATGCGTTATATTGAGAATGTACAATATAAGTTTTCTCATATATTTACATGAATGGGTTGCCCTGGCTAAATATTCTAAAATGAATGCTTTGAATATCTGTTAGAATTAAACATATATAAATTGAGCATATGTTAAAAATTTAGCATGTGAAGCAGCCTTTTATAGAAACTCAATACATAATAAAGAGTTCCATGTTTCCCCAGCAGGATAACAGAGTAGAGTTAAAGGATATCAGCTCTGCCCTGTTATTCTGGTTGGGACATAGAAAAGCATTTTCAGGGTATCTTAAATTCTGTAAGGCTGATAAAGTACATTTTTCAAGATAACCTCAGAGCAGATAAATGTAGCATTGAGTTAATTTGGAAGTAATTACACAGGGAAATGCTTAAATAACTATACTTGGTTATTAAAAGATGGATAACAATATCTCTTTTACATAAATGTCACATTACAGGTAGTCCTCGAGTTACAATGCTAATTGGTACTGGAATTTCCATTGCTAAGTGATATGGTTGTAAAGCCTGACGTCGTGTGACCACTTAGCAACAGCAATTCCAGCAGTCCTCACTGCTGTTAAGTGAATCCCACCAGTTGTAAGGCAAGGACACTCCCTAATCAAAACCATTCCTGACTTGATCCTTCTTAGCCCCAAGTTTCAATACAGTAAGGGACTGCCTCCTCCACCTACTCTTCTAATAACTCCCCACTCCATCTATCTCCTCCCAATATCTGCCTTTTGGCTGCCCTGCACAGCAGCGTTCCTCAATGGTGCCAACACTGGGGGTAAAATAGAGGCCTGGGGTCCTTAGAAGTCTAGCCAGCTACTTCCAGACCTCTAGTGCAGCCCCCAGAATCAGTGGTGCTGCCACCAAGGAGTGCCACTTCAAGCCTTACACTGTGCTAGCCACATCAGTGCCACACTTCAGAGTCCCCATCTTCCCCTTGCTGCTGTGCTGCCCCACTCCTCACACACACACACACAAAGCAAGAGTGGAAAGGTGTTTATTAAAAAAAAACCAAATAGATCCTCCAAAAGGACCCCTGTTGCACAGTTCTGATTCCAAGCTCAGCATGGCAAGAATCACAGCATAACTAAGTCCAACGAGCACACATGAAGTCCAGGAAAGCAGTCCATGAGTCGAATGGGTCAGGATATACAGCACGAGCACACAAGGCACAGAAATGAGCACATTGCTCCAGCAATGCTTGTCCTCAGAATGGGATTAAGTAGACAATGCCGGTTCAGCCCTTCATGAGATGCAAGGTTATCTCCTTGTGAATAGTCTAGCTGCCCGGCATTGTGCCTGTCTCCTCTTTGTCCTTGGATCAGGATGAGGTGTGGACTCCACCTCCTCCTCATTGCTAACAGGCAGCAGCCATTCCAGTCCTCCCCTAAAGCCTCCTAGCTAACTTGCTGCGGATATGGCTCACCTCGCTCAGCCTATCGCTTATCCAATGACCCAACTCTCCATCAGCACTCTCTGAGCACTGATCCTGACCAACACTCGGCTCCACATTTTCCTCTGCCGACTCAAACTCACCCTCTGAACTCATGTCTGGAGAGGGGTCTTGGGGCGGATCCATGTCAGCTGCCAGCCTTGCCAAATGTGAAGCACTTGCTGGCTGTGCCTGGCCTTTTTTCAAGGCTGAGTGTGCCGTTCTCCAAAATGCACATTCTGGTCTCCAAATAGCGTATGCTTTGGAAGACTTCTGAGGCCTTCTGAAGCACCATGAGAAGCACAGACATTATTTGGAGAACCGCGTGTATTATTTGCAGAGTAGATTTTTTTTTGCATCAAGAAATCTGTGAGTAAGGCTAACGTAACATTAATTATATTAATATGATTTGAAACAACTTCATGTTTGCTTTTTATCCAGAATGATTGTCAGTTCAATTTTTATTTGATAAAATCATTTTAGTAAAAGATAAATATAACATCTTTCCCCAAGAACATTTGTATACTTATACTTTCAAACGTCACAAATTTTATGGCAAAAGAGAAATAATTTTAGACTATATCAACTGAAATAATGTTTCCTAATGTTCCCCTATATTGTTCTTTGATCAAACTCCATTTTGAATACAGTGTCCAGTTCAAGGCCACATATTTTAAGAAGGGTTCAGACACTCTAGACAGATTCAAGGAAGGCCATTGTGAATGTTTAGGAACCTGGAAACAACGTTAATAAGAGAGATTATAGGACTTTAGAATGTTTAACCTTTAAATGTTACTGAAAGTAACACAGAAGGTGAAAACCTGTTCTGCATTATTCAAATCTACAGAATCTTGAATAATGCTAGTAAGAAAAATTCAGCAATGAAACCAGGTGACCAGATACAGATGGAGCTTCCCTTTGCTCAATGGATTACGTGAAAGCTGGACAACCATCTGTTTTCATTTGTATTCCTGCACTGAGCAGAGATTTGAATTCAGTGACTACTGTTGTCCTTTTCAATGCTTGCCATTTTAAAAAAGTTTCAGAAGGTTGGGTTTTTCCATTCAAATTCATCCTTTCCAAACTGCTTTTGAATGGCTAGAAAAAAATAACTTGAATAATTGTGACAATTGCACTCATTTTAATCAAATGGGATCAGTTGGATAAGTTGGAGGCAGATGAGTGGATTGGTTTTCACATGCTGTTCTTGTCTTTATTTCTTACCTAGACAGTTGCTAGTAAAATTAGTTTAAGATACAAGGATCCCTTTCCCTTTTTCTCAACTGCTTCTCTTTCTTCAAGATGTGACTGAAAAAGGAATGAAGCTTTCTTAATCCTTTAATAAATCTAACTTTTGCTTCAAATGTCATGAATGTCTGCTAGCTGATAGTGTAGGTGATAATATACTGAGCATCCAATACAACTATATTAGGAGCATGTTTATAAACAGGTATGTTGCTACTTAATTATTCAGTATTCTTTAGCAGCCTTCTTCTAACAAGGGCTCCTGTTGAATTCAAATTTCCAGCAATACATTATCTTTTTCCATGTGGGAAATCATTTTGAGCAGATATTTTGGCCAGGAAAACTGATACTACTTTGTTTTTTTGTTTTTTTAATGTAGCCTTAGAAGAGCTGTTCTGTACTAGACAGTGTTCTCAATAGATTTGGACTTCAGATCACTATCACTGTTGATGTCTTCATTGCTATCATGAACTGAAATAAAAGTTCATTTATTTTCTTGGCATTCTTCTTCCAAGTTACACTAATCATCCTATTGACTCTTAGAAGTCAGTTCTGTCTCTTTCAAGCTGAAATAGGTCTCTTCCCAGACATCATCTTTTTTTCTGTCTAGTTTTGGGAGACTCTTTCTTAAAGAACTTGCTTAATTAGCTCTCTGCCTGAATGACAGGAAAACTCCAAAGGAAGTACGGTACTGATTAGAGAAGAGTATCTGATTGAGAGAGAATCAGATCTTCTGTGTGGGATGTCTTGCTGCAGGTGCTCAAGGGGCAATTCCTATAATACATTAACAGCAAAAATATTTGTCATTAAATCATGAGATTTGTGATTGAATAAAGAATGTTGGTAAGGATGAAAGTCCTAACAGGTTTTGATTCAGCTTATTTTCCCCAATGAACAGATGGTAGTTCCAGGTTTTTAATATCAAGTTTTATATCGTGAATCTTTAGTGAAGTAATTCAGGTTTTATATGAACAAACAAAAATATCAGTTTACTGCAGTAAAAAGCATTTCAGCTTGCATAGCGAGTTGCTATGCTTAGCAAACAATGGAGAGGTTAATGGGAATACTTTTGGATAATAGCCTCCATTCCAAGTTATTTTATCTTAATTCTAAATGACAGATTGAACTGAACCAGAAAGCTTCTTAAGGTAATCATCTACTTGTCTTATATGAAGCATATTTTTGATCCATTCTATTAGTCCGATTTTATTAAAGGGAAAACATCACATTGTCAAGTATATTTTATGATCAGCTGCTGACGAATGTAAGGATGTAATATATTACATTTTTGTACAGGCAGATAGATACTAGATGTAAAGAACTGTAGAAATAGTCATGGATATTTTAAACCTTGTGTTGCAGAAAATTTGGAACAATAAAAATTATCTTAGAGAAGGTTGATCATTTTAAAAAGAAAATGGAAATCGAGTAATTTTACAGATATGGCAGCCCTATGAGGAGCCAGTTGAGTCCCATTTCCTGCAATGCTATGAAAAGATATTATGGGAAATTAAAATAGTGTCCTGCAAGCCTATCCATTTATAGAAGACCCAAGACAAACAGAAAACAATTAAGAACTATGCTGGGCTGCTATATCCTGGAAATTTCACTGAGGTCTAAATCTTCATTCAATTCATCCTTCTTTCCATCTGGTGTTTGCATCTTGACCTTCTTTCCATATGGTGTTTGCATCTTGACCTATTTTTCGCCGAGCCCTGAAGGCCCATCTATTCCGTGCGGCCGGCCTGGCGTAGTTTGATTATGTTTTAGTGGGC